>NW_010512624.1:8621-50011 GCF_000687285.1 Phaethon lepturus | reverse complement strand
AGTTAATCTCTTTCCCCTCTCCTATTGGATTCAAACTCATGCCTCCCACGCAAGAAGAGCCTCCTAACCAGGCAGCATTAAGTATTTCCAATCCCTCCCAGTTGATGCTGTTCCACTTTGCAGGCCTAACCTGGATCTGGGATCCAGGTGCCTCCCTCCCAGGAGAGCAGCCTAATCAGAAGACTGGTGACTCACCCTGGCTCTTTGTCTGTGTGAGCTCTGAATTACTGCTTGCCAAGTGGAACAGCTCCAGAGCCGTCCGGATCACGCTGCCCTCGGATACCCTCCAGCCTGGAGGCTAGGCCACTCAGCAGCTGGTTGGGAAACATCTGCTCAAATCCAACTTTCTTCCTGATTCAGCTACCTCCTCAGCGAATATTCTACTCGCCTCCCTGGGGAGTGCTATGGGAGCACACTGCTCTTAATTCCTCCCCTTGGATCTCTTCCAGTCTCGAAAAAATATTTAAATACTAGTTGATGCAGAAAGTAAATAACCTAATTCCTGAGTATGATGGTTAGAGCGTTGTCTGAGTTCTCGGTGACTGCATAGTCACATGAAATAAGACATTTTAGACAGGAGGGGTTGAGTACATTCAGCCTACTTCATACCCTAGCAGCACGGGCACTCTCCAAGAAAGAAGAAAAACTAAAGGTGAGTTTGCCACTTCCAACACAAAAATGCCAGCAGCTGAGCAATTTTTGGTGAAACAGATGTGTCCTATTCTTATTTCACCTTCAGTTTTTGGTGATGTTACTCCACAAGCGACTCTCCCAGATGATGTTACCAGGAGATTTGACCTGAAGGGTGCAAGTAATTTCATGACAGCTGAAACTGCATTTCACAGCACACTTAGCCTATGACCAAAAAGTAATAACAAAATGGTCCATCATTTCCAGGTCCATCTTATCCAGGTGCAGTTTCAAGAAGGAGCCCGGGGGAGCTTCAGGTGCCACCGTTAGGTTCCTCCTCTACCCCTAGGCACTCAGTGATTCACAAAGGCCAACAACTGCCCTGCCCAGTGCCACAGCTTCTCCTTAGAACCCCAAAGCCAGAGGAATAGCAGCTGCAAAGCTGCTCTCCACGTGTACACGTGACATGTCCTAGCCCGACCTCACCTCCCTTTGGAGCCCCACCAAAAAAGGACAAGGGTCCTCAGTATGGGGACCAGGGAGAAGGAGCAGGGCTTTAACCCTGGACAGGATCACAGAATCAAAGAATCACAGAATGGTTGAGGTTGGAAGGGACCTCTGAACATCATCTGGTCCAACCCTCCTGCTCAAGCAGGGCCACCTAGAGTTGGTTGCCCAGGACCATGTCCAGATAGCTTTTGAACATCTCCAAGTATGAGACTCCACAGCCTCCCTTGGGCAACCTGTGCCAGTGACTGGTCACCCTCACAGTAAAGAAGATATTTCCTGATGTTCAGAGGGAATCTCCTGTGATTCCGTTTGTGCCCATTGCCACTGGTCCTGTCACTGGGCACTGAAGAGAGCCTGGCTCCGTCCCCTTTGCACTCTCCTTTTAGGTATTTATATACACTGATGAAATTCCCCGAGCCCTATCTTCTCACGCTAATCTCTCTCAGCCTTTCCTGATATGTGGAAAGTCCCTTCATCATCTTCGTGGTCCTTTATTGGACTCTCTCCAGTATGTCCATGTCTCTCTTGCACTGGGGAGCCCAGAACTGGACACAGTACTCCAGGTGTGGCCTCACCAGTGTTGAGTAGAAGGGAAGGACCACATCCCTCGACCTGCTGGCAATACTTTACCTAATGCAGCCCAGGACACCATTCTCCTTCTTTGTGGCAAGGGCATATTGCTGGCTCATGTAACACCTGATCTTCAGCCAGCCTCTAGGGGTTACTTTTATTTTCTTTATTTGAATATAGCAGGAAACAAAGGAAAAGGAAAAACAAGAATGATGAAGGAAGAGAACAGACTTTGCTTACTGTGCTCTGCCAGTTGGCCCTGATTGTGACCGAGAGATTACTCCTTCCACCTTCGAGGAAAGACCATTTGCCCTGTCCCTTACTTCTCAGCTGAGACCATCAGCAACTGAGCATAGAACAACTGACCTGAGCTGGCCTGCAAAGCCATAACCACTGTTACTCATAGCAATAATGGTGGTATTAATCAATAAGGATCATATTACAATTATAAGTAGTAATAATATTTAAATAAAAACAAGGGTAATAATAATAATAGCAATAATTGGATCTGCATTCCACTACCATCGAGAGGTAGCAGAAAAGGTTATAGTCATATTGTGGTAGACATTATATGCTCAGGCAAGAAAACCTGGAATTCTTCCCATTTTATCTGACTGGGTCAAAAACCAGAATGCTACTATTCCCCGTGAACTTGACAATAGCAGATTAAAGTCAAAGTAAATTTTCAAGGATGTCCACTGTTTTTAGGTGCCTCATTTTAGACCTCCAGGGCACGACTTTCCTAAGACCTTAGCATTGTAGAAAGTTTTCTGTATTCCAAGCATAGATCCCATCAACTCTTATTGCCACTGTAATGGCTCAGCACATTTGCAAAGCAAGCCAAAGAGTCCTAAATAGGACTCCTAGGGGATTAAAGAAAGGGATTCCTGGAATGCATTAGTCTCTCCAAGGACCTTAACAACACCAACAGGAACAGACTTCTCTCCAGGTGAACATTCAACTTCCTTGACTGTAGGCCCCTCCTTTCTGTTCCTGAAAATGCCCTTCTCCTTCTCTACATACCTTCAAACTTCTGTGGTAAATGTGATGCTCTTGGTAACACGTAAACATCTTTAAAACAGGGGATTCTAAACATTCCGGTATGAGATGAAGATTCTGGTGAAATCTGAGGGGGGTGTTTAATAGGAAAAACAAAAGACCTTGGTCGTCCCTATTGTTGGCAATGGAATATATTGGGTCATTACTACCAATTCTACAGATTATTATCAGTCACATCCAACTTTTGACAAAGCTGACGATATTACAAATTTTATCTAGACAATTAGTCATTTCCACAAGAGAACAACTATATCCACTACAGTGACTGATGTAGATTCTGACCAAGGCATTAGATAGGAGGAGGATCTGAAGCCTGTTGCAGACATTGACAATTACTGAGGTTAATACTAAACTTGCAGCTGAGTTACCTCTCTGCAAATACATTGAGTTCTGCTCTGAAGGGAATTTTTAGTTCATATTTCTCTGAAATATACTACATTCCCTGAAATTGTTTTAATTCAGAATAAAGAGGAAGAAAGTTTATCTAATTCTGTACAGATGCACACATAGGAACAAAAAAAAGGAAACAAGATCATTTCTCCAAACTTAGCTTGATACATAAATCTGATTGAAACTCAGGAACCCAAACAAGTGTGAAAACACACTTGTATATAATGATATGCTTACTTTTATATTATAGTCAGTGTTGTATTCTGGGGCAAAGAACCTGCAGTCTTATAAGATGACACTTTCAGCATATCTACAGAAGGTCAAAGGTCCAGCTGGATTATCCAGTGTATGACTTCCTAACCTTAATATTGCCTTTCTTGCTGAGTGCTTGGCCACCCAGCCTGAACCACATTGAAGCTGGTTACTTGCTTAGAATAAATATCAGCTGCCATGTGGATGCATAACTGAGTTTATTTATTAGGCAGTGTCTCCTGTATAATATTTGGCACCTCACAGAAACATCCCAAAATAGAATTATATAATCAAGCTAACAGGGGAGCGGGGAATGGCTTAAACCAAGCAGTAGTCATTAAAATGATAATAAAATAAATAAAAAATGAACAATTAAAAAGAGCCAAAATTCTTATACTGATTTCATTACTTGAGTGCAGACCTCTTTGGAATAGGAGTGCTTTATGCTGATTTGGCTCTGAGGCAAAAGACACAGACACCCAGAGCTATACAGCATTCTATCCACTGGCCATATTCAACAGGAACCCGCTGCTCTGGAAAGATCTTGGCAGTTTCACATAGTTTATCCACAACCCCAGGGCAGGAATCACTATTCCCATATACTCCCTACAGATACAAGTTGAATCAGTACTCTGTAATGATAGAGACTGAAGCAGAAATAATATTTGGAGCAGGGAAAAGAAGCCAGGATGAAAGCATCTCAATCACCGAGGGACGAACTGGGAGCAAACATGGTGTTAGGTCAAGCAAGATTGTATAAAAATCGACGGGGAGGTGTCTGCTTGAAGATCCTCTCTTCCCCCCAGTCCTATGTGCCTGCCTTCCTGGAGCAACAGAGGTAACTAGACAGATGTTCATAGTTCTTGTGTTGGGAGCTAAACAGGAGCTGAGCAGACTAATAAAAAGCTGTGAATCCACTCCAGCATTAGTCCCAGCAAAGCAGGTGCTGAGCGGTGAAGGCACCGATGCCAACCTACCGACTGCTGATGGGAGCCAGACTTTCCTCCCGCACCATGCCCGCGAAGGAGTCCCGACAGATCAAGGCACATTCCACCTATATTCTCACCCAGAAAAACTGACTGAACTCCGGAAAGCCTTGTTCAGGTTTCTGGGTTTATGCGAGAGGCAGAAATGTCCTCTAACTCCCCCAAACTACTCCCTTGCTTCCCAGGGAGCGCAAACCCAGGATGCTGCAGGGCAATTAAAAGGCTTGCACTGCCGAATAAACAGTGACAAATTGTAGATTAAGAAAAAGCCTGTTATTTGTGTGAAAGAGGCAGCCTTTGCCGCCAAATGGATTCATCTGTCATTGCTACTGATTGCTCCCTTTCCACTAAACGTCCCCTAAGAAAAATGTAAATCCTATGTAAATCCTTTGTTATCACCCGACAATGTGCGTATCACAAGCCGCATGGGTTAGAACACGGGTCCATTTTTCTCCAGACTACGCCACTCCTCTTTCAAATTTCAAGGTCTTAATGTCTCAAGAGTGAGGTGGCAGAAGGCATTCAACCCCCCTGAGACAGATTGAGTGAGGAAAGCCCTCACAAGAGGAGGAGAAGGGGAATCTTTTTATGGGCTTTGCTGTTGCAGTCAACCCCGCTGCAGCTTTGAGTCAGTTTACTCTCTTCAGAGAGATGAACGGAGGCTGAGACATGGACACAGAGCTCACTTCACTCCCCGCAGTGAAGAGGAAGGCATAAAGGAAGAGGAGGGAGAGAAAGAGGTACAAAGCTAAACCACAGGGGAGCTGCACAGAATTCACCTGCCACACTACGTTCCTCAATAGTTCGTTCCCATCTTTGTGCCACACTGCCACATTCATGCCACATTGCGTGGGTTACTGTAGGAAAAATATAAAAGATAAGCGTAGTAGCAGCCCCATGTTTACAGAAAAGCCAGCAACAGCTAATCAAATAAATCTGAGGGCTGTGGCAAGGGGCATTTACTACACAAAGATTTATCAACCATGTTTACTAAGCAATCTGTGAAACACTTGGCCAACCTGCCCAACAAAACCCAGGAAGCTGAGAGACATGTACAGGTCATTGAAAGCTACATTAGCTTATCTTCTTCTCGGACAGCAGGACAGAAACTGTAAGGTATTGTCCAAATTCTACCCTCAATACTCTCTTGTGGCACCCGCTAGCGGACTTCAGCCCTGTCAGCGTACCCTGGTTGGCATGACATCAACCTAACTATCAATCCAATGGAAGTCCTCCTACTTTTCCAGAGCTCCGTACTCCTCTTTGAAAAGCCAGCCCCAGAGAGCTGGTTGTGGAGCTGTGATCAGAAAGATAAACAGTGAGGTGTTCCTGTTCGTCAGGTGGGCTTAAAAACCTCAGCTTTCTGGGTTTTGTGATTACCTACTATAAGTGTATGGAAAATGACTGTTATCAGATAATAATTTCGTTAATGCACACCATTATTAAGGATGATTCCTGACACGTAAGTCCAGCTGAATCCATGGTGTTGCAATTATTATTATTATTATTGTTATTATTATTATTTTTATTATTATTTATACCTCTTGAAGCTCATCTCATTTTAAGGTCACAGGGACCCTGTGGTACCTTAAGATTACTTCTCATGGTACAAATCAAGTTACATCTAGCTTAAGCGACAGATACTTGGTGAACTATGGTAGATGTCTGTGTGCACTTCTAGACAGTGGCAAGTTGGGGTAATTTGCCCTAACATCATCCACAATTGAAGAGTTTTAGTCTCACTCTTTCTAAAGACTAAGAGACTTTGCTGTTATGGACCACTTTTTATGCAGTGAAGTAAGCCTCAGTCACTTCATCATAACTCTCATAAACTGAGATCAACCGTGCAAACGAAGAATGGAAAAGGTTCTCCCAACCACCCATTTCTACCCCAGTCCTCAACCCCAAAGACAGTTGCGAAGACCCTTTCCTTGTGTGTTGCTTTGGCCACATAGCCCTTCTCTGTGCATCCTTTCTCCAGTTCTGTCACATCACACTTAAGCTACTTATCCTCACGTTAGCAGTCCTCAGTATTTCTGATTTGGTCTCCCTCATGGTCCATACCATTAAAAACTCAGCAGGTGTCCCAGTGGAGAAGAGTGGTATCAGAAACACCACGTTTTCTTTTCCATGTGTAGATTTATGGTAGGGCTCCAATCTGTTCGCTGTCTCTTTCTGATGTTGTTAGGTAAATTATTTTTTTTAAGGCAGAGTACCGTGTCTGAAGGAGGAACACAACCTTGTGCTAATTAGCTAATTGCACTAGCAGCATCTCTCTTTCCTCACAGCTTTTAACCATTTCTGCAAGATTCATCCTGCCCAACAACCCTCAACTGTTTCTGCCACAGTCAAGTGCCATCTATATGGCTAAAGTGAGTCACCTATGAACAACAACAGTGACGTGATACAACGCAGTGATGCCAGGGCTGGGAAGAAAGCAAAAGTTTGATGACTGTGGGCATCTCTGTTTTGGCAGATGCAGAAGCAGACCCACATTAGCCAAAAGTTAGCATTGTTCTAACAACCATTTGTCCAAGACACTATGCACAGAGAAGGTATCTTGCCTGCCTGCTTGCCTAGCCATGATATAGTTACAGGCTAACTCCAAACTGAAATTGCTGTAATGTTTGATTATGTCTTGCATACGTGATTATGTATGATCATGTCTTACCTCTTTTCAAGGGTCTGCTGCCCCTAAGAAGCCCATAGTTCAGCCATGGACATCCACACCACACAGGAACTGCCAAGAAAGGTGGTACCAGCAAGTCCTATCTGCCCTTATGAGTGGCAAATCCAAGACTGTTCAAGAGAGAAGCCCAAGATGCAGATGCCACTACAAAGCCATGCAAGATGCCCGTATGGTCATGTCAGGCATCGTACAGCTCATGCATCATAGGGTTCACGCCCAAAAGTTCTCTTGGCCTGGACACAAAGCACAGTTTGGCTGAGGCACATGCTTTATACAAAATGCACCAGAGATGTACCCAGGGACACTGAGGGCCAAATTTATAAAGATACCTGTGTTCCTTCAGCTGTGCACAGGCACCCAGTGGAGTTTGTAGAAGTGACTGCAGAGAGGTAATTATGTACCTAAAGTCCTGCCGATTTCAGTACCATTGAAGATCTAGGAATTATTGCCTACCTCCATGAGATTTTTGGAACGCTTTCCAAGCTCTCTTCTTCATTTTAAGAAGTCTAAATATCTCCAGTAGTCAGAGAAAATAGATGGTGCAGTGAGGCACTGAACAGGGTCCTCCCAAATTAAGAACTAGACACTAGATCCAAGAAAAGGACTTAAGTGTTAATTTTTTTGGTGCCTGGCCCCAAAATGGAAACCCGAAGAGCTGCGTTAGGTCCCTGGGCTCTCCCTACCGAATGCGTAAGGAGCGTTAGTTGTCTCGGAGAGTGGAGCACTTCCATACACCTCCTCTCTGGTCCTGCTACAGCCTCAAGCCCGGAGGCTTAAAACCAGGAAGTCTGCCACAACAGGGAGCAGCCCTGGGGCGAGACTCCATGCAGCGCATCGGAAGCCACTGAAAGCAAGCCAATTTGGAAATGCTGAGCACACAGGGTGTGCCCAGACTCCAACCCGTCCTAAGGTACATGAATTAGGTCTGCAAAGCAAAATATCTCCCTCCACTTAGGTTCCAGAGGGCCGAGCCCACTCCCGAGGGGAGACATCTGGAAGCACTTAGAACTGAGCTTTGCTCACTCTTTTTGAAACGCGGACCAAGACAGGGGTGCACACACCTTTTTTTTTTTTTTTTATCAGGAGACAAGTTAGCGAAAACGCTGGCCCATGAAGTGAGAAATCTGGCTTCAGCACTTTCTTAAGCCTGGAGGGATCCAAACCACATTTCCCACCTCCCAAGAGAGGGCTCAAACCAACGGGGGTAAAGTGAGGTTGAGATTGGGGAGATAGGATGTGCAGCCGCCTTCTCTTCTTGAAGCTGCGCAGAAATGCATTCCGGGGGGCATGAGGAGATCAAAGAAACCTCCCATAACCCAGACGCACATAGACCACCGCTCGGCAGTCTAGCGGTTAGGCTCTCAGCTGGCTGACATGAGCTCTGGGTTAGAGTTGCACTAGTTAACGCCTTTTACAAGAAAAGCAGTCATTGGGCAAAAAAGAACAGAAACACATCTCACGGCAGGGAGAGGAATCCAGTATCTCTCATGGCTTCTCCTCCCTTGAAGCGCCTGTGTCAAAGACTAGGGAATCAGGGAGCTGCAGAAAGTTTTGGGACATAATTTTTGGCAGAGGTTATATGAATCTGTGGGCATCTCTACCCTTTCTTTGGTTATGGTTATGAACGAAGCAGTAAACGAAAACATGGGTCGGCTCGCCAATTTGGTGTTCCAAACCCAAGAGTAAGACATAAATAACATTACAGATTAGAAGCAGGTAAACATCCATGCACTTTGCTTTTGACGTTTTCTGGGCCCTGCAACTTAAACGTAATCAGGATTTCTTTGCAGCAAATTATCTTTTTTTTTTTTTCTTTCCTGGGTGAGACAATATTCCCCAGAATCACATGAGAGAGAGAGAGAAGACACGCTGGGGGCTTCTGGTCCTGCTGGGACCATGCAGTGGGTCATGTACCTGGGGCAACAGGTAGTACCTCAGCCCAAAGCTGCTACCAAAGCATGAGGTTCCCAGTCAGCCTCCAGTGTCAGACTGGGCCAGTCAGCCAGATCTGGCTCATGGGGTAGGTGAGAAAGGACAGACCTGCATCGCCAGCATGCAGGACACCAGCTTGTCTGTGCAGGAGCAAGGGGTGACAGTGAGCTGGGCTAGTCTTAAGCTCAGTCTTTGAGACTTGAATGATCAATTCTTTTCTTACCCCATCAGCATCCTCAGCCATTCACTGCTTTTCATGGCTCTAACAACCCAAAGGGCTAATGTTCCCTATACTAATGAAAGATAGAATTAACACCCATGAACACATTCCTCAACTTCTTCCTTCCTTGAGCCCAGGAGGAGAGAAATTGATATACCCCGCACCAGACATCGTGCAGCTGTAGGTAGCAACTTTCCCTCTAGAAAATTCTCTTTCACTTGTCTGTGGACATTTTTTGGCCTTCTTTGTGGTTTTGGGCTGAAACAAAGAGAAGGTATTTACCCCACAGCCCAGCCATTATGAGGAATAATTTCTGACAAATGTGGTCAAATTCTCTGAATATGTGCGTGTATTTTCACTTACCAGTGTGGGTACTGCAGATGGAAATATTGGCCGTGGAAACATTAACAGCACAGTTTTTGCATGTAAAGCTCTGAAACACTTGTTCAATTTTTAATAGCAGTGATTGAAAACCCTGGTGTCATATGGGAGTGTGTGCTTTCATATATGCACCATATCTGGAGATGCCCTGGTAGGTCTCATTTTTAGCAGTGAGACTGCCTTAACACAATTTCTGGCCTTACCACTACGTTAGATTTTTAGGCACGGAAAAGAAGCAAAGTTTAAACAGCCCTTCCAAGGTGGAACATGTCTAAGCAGTTCGTGGCCTGGAACCTAGAACTTCCCATGGCCGTGATATGAATTCACTGTGCTTTCTGAAATGAAATTTCTCTTACTTCTCTGCATATTTTAGCAAATTCTCCCAATCTCATTTTTCAACATTTGCATCTATCACCATTCATCTTGCAAATTAAAATATTTCTGCATGACACTCTGACACACAGGAGAGGAAAAAAAAAAAACCAAACCCACAAAAGCGTTTCTCAAAGTAACAGAACTACAGAGCTTTTCAAACTTCCTGTTTCATAGCACTGATAGAAAAAGTACACTGAGTTCCTATGAAGCACCCTCCTGACATTTCCAGACTTATTAGCCAGTTTTCACACTGACTTCAATCAACCTCTTTAATCCTCCAAGGAAAGAGCATTTTTAATTCACCGATTGGCTGATAAGCTTGAAGCCAAAAAATGATTTACACGTAGATGAATTGTGCTTACAAGATGGAACTTCGAGCATTAGAAGCGGATCTGAATTTCCTATCTGTCATTTTATTTGCCACATTCATTTTTGCTCTGCCATTACCCTTGCTGATTATGATCTTTCAGCGCTATTGGGCTCCTGCTTCCACAGTTTTTAATCTGCCTTTAATCCCATAGATTTTAAATATTCCCCGGCACCGAGAGACTGGAGGCAATTAACTGCCCTTCTGATGCTCTCCTTATCAGTTGCCTCCTTGTATCTCTCAGAAGCAGCCTCAAGACACTTCCAGGCTGACAAATACTACCAGCATTTCTGATGAAGCAGCCGCAGCAAATGCAATGTGAAGTCCAGCTGCGTAACCTGATTGTAAAAAATCTAGTCATTCAAAAAAATAAATAAATGCAGCACAGGCATCTAAACTCCTGTTCCGTTTGGACTTGACATGAATGGAAAGAAACAAAGCATCTCTCTAAGTTTTTAGGTTGTAGGTTGTTCGGGTTTTTCCTTTGCCTTTGTTTTTATTTTCTTTATTTCCTTTTTTTTTTTTTTTTCCCTGGGAGATAATTTCTGTCTCTTCCAATCTGATTGCTGTTTCAAATTGAAAAATGAAGCTGTTTTCCGAGATCTGTCTGGGCACTTCTGATGCTGAGAAAACAGATCTGCTGGGCAGCCAGAGATCCTTGGATCGGAACCCGCGTCTTTTTGTTCTCAAGCACCAACAATGAAAAATCGGCTGCGCTAGTTCACATACCACTAGTTGATGCAGTGTAAATTTTCCTACCTTTCTAAGGGATGCCCACTCGAATTTGCACTGTGTAAACTCAGCAATATGCACTTTTCCATTACACCAAAGATCTGATACAAATGAAGAATCAAATCAGTGTGACACAGCTCATGAAAAGAAGATGTTTTTCATTAAAGACCATCTGTTTATTCACTAACGTATACATTTACATAACGCTTCAAGAATGCTCAACTTTCATTCAAACAGGCCACATGGCAATAGCTGTGAAATACACAGAATTAAATGTAAAGGGACCAGTTCTCTGTGGCTTTGCACCTAAGAAAATCGGTAATAACACAACAAAACAAATGAAAGGTGTTATTATTTTCATCTGCTTTGTGCAGGCACGAATTACTAACTCTGAGATTAAAAAAAAAAAAATTTTCTAGTAATACATATATATGTAAGTATATATGTACACATATGTATGTGTGTATATATCATAGGTATTTAGACTTCATCTTTAGCGGTACTACTTTGACTGAAGCATAGAAGACAGGAATACTCTACTTGATTCATAAAACTACCATTACTGCAGCTCTGTGAGCTGAAAGTCTTGTATGGAGTGAGAAATTTATCCAGAGTAAAACTTCCCATTCTCACCTTGTTTGTAGATTAGCTGAAAATGGGTCCATGGCATTTATGATCTTCTATTTATTGTCTTCACTGCCTTTTTCCATTTATATGCTCAAAATAAAGGGGAAAGTGTGTGTTAGAATGGGGGAAGAGGAGAAAAAAGCCTGACGAGGAAGAAAAAAGTTCTGGTTCATAATTCATTTTGAGGGGAATATAAGACCAGCACTACTTGGCCAGAGCAGAGGTCTTGCCAGCTCAGGATCCTGTTTTAAGAAAGGCCAAACGCAAACGTGCAGAGAAGAATATATGAAAAGTGCAGGCACATGACGGCACTCCCCAAATATGCCAGCAATTTGCAGATCGAGTATTTCTGAGCCGGAGATCATGTCCTCATATTTAACAACCTTAAACAGCTTTCTCTTCCGTTAACTTCTCCAGTGGCCCCCCCTAAACCCCGTAGTACGGTTTTAGGCGTTCACAACATCCCACGACAGTGAGGTCGCCAGTACAGCTACATGGCAGAGACACGATGTTTGGAGAGGATCTGCTGTGGTATATCACATCGTGCTGGATCGTTCCAAGCACTGGTTATATATCAGATCCCAAAAAGGCACAGAAACACAAATTCTTGGAGTAAATTTATATTTGTCTGCTGAATCGAGTGAAGGCATTCCAACTAAGTCAGAGGAACGTGAACGATTCCCACTTGCTCAGTAGCTTATCTGAGGTTAGCGGAACTATGCTGATTCTCATTAGCTGGGAATTTAGCTCAGTATTTTACTTTCGAACATGTCTTACAGAATTACGTATTCCATTCCAGCCAAGCTGATATATTGTGCTCACAGCTGCAGGAGCTGAGCAATTAAATTGATAATATTTGATGATAGTGTATGTATGTGTGTGGGGGGAACACATTCAATTTTGTTTGGCTCTCGAAACAAAGTCTCTGATTTTTGCAAGGTTGCAATTCTGTCTCTCCATGTGCAATTGAGCCTGTCTTTCCCTTCCAAAGGGAGTGCCTGCATGCTGGAATTAAAATTTGCTCATGACTATCAGGCAGCAATCTATGACCGATTTGTTCTCACAATCTTCAAGGCAGGTACAGAAGAATCAACATCAGAACAAGTTTCTCTTTCCATATGTATCAGTTTGCAAAGGCTGTTCTGTAGGTCAACAGGTAGCTCATTCTTTGTGCAATGAGTTTGTGGCGTCTTAATGCAGAACACCTCAACAAACCCCCGGGAGGAGGTACATTTCTTAGGTGGACACATCTCCCATGAGAACTGCACCGTGAGTAACATCTTTATTTCCCAGAGCCCTAACCAAAAAAAATCAGAAAAAAAAATATTTTCATCCGTTACTGGTCTAGGCTAGATTTGGACCAGCAATATCAAGGTAGAAGTACCTCATTAAAAGGCTCTTTGTTTCCTTTGCCTCTTGTGCATTCCTGATTAAAGAGAAAAAGAAAGCAGCCAACAGTCTGTCCTGGATCCCGAGCCAAAAGCGTCCGAGTCAATGAAAACACTCCCTGCTGATGCCATAGCCTCCAAAATATATTGCCAATGAGGTAGTATGACATTTGCGTGGACTGCACTTTACTTGTTATTAAACCTGGCTGTGTATGCTTACAGACGGAATAAAACATATATAGAAAAACTGTTCTTCTCTGCAACACATCTGTGCAGTGTCTAAGGTAGTCACGAGAGCAGGCTTTGAACGTTACAGTAATATTAAAGATAAATCATAATTGTACTGGCAATGCATAGTTCAGCTGAGGAGTTTTCTATCTGCAGTCATCGGCATCATTTTCCGTCGTACAGAATAATTGTAATTTGCATTACTTAGTGTTCATTATTAGCAATAATAATAGGTTAACTTTATTAGTACCTGGGATAACAAATAAGTCAACAGTATTTTAAAATGAATATGCAAAATATTCGTAGGGGTCTGTTTGCCACTGACGCGCAAAGATTTCTGGGCTGAAATGCACCAGCGTGAGAGCAGCACAGGACAGGGGAAAAGGAAAGGTGCTAAACTCATCCCGAAATAATTGGTGTGAGTTTTAAGTTAAAAAAATATATGTGTGAGTGTGTGTGCATTTGTATCGTCAGTGATTACACATATGGAATTCACAACAGAGCAGAGGGGTTTGTACTAAAATAGTTTGGGTTTTTAAAGGAAATAACAGGGCTTAGGTTAAATTTGGGATTTTGTTGTTGTTGACCTTTTTGTTGAGAAAACGTAAACAATTACCCAACAAAACAGCAAATTGTGGTAAGAGCAGATAGAGCGAAAGAAGCAACTTTGTTATATAACACGAAGAACCTGTGGTAACCATCCCCAGTGTGTGTTGTTTGCTGTGACTTACAGCTTTGCTTAAGCATTTTAAAGATTCTTGCAGGTCTTTTTCAAGCTGCCAGCTCTAGCCTAGGAATTATGGTAATGTGCCACTTCTGAGCCCTCGGCAGGATTTGCAACAGAGAAATCACATCAGCCTATGCTGATTAACAATTCCATTCCATCCAGAGATTTATATAAAAAAACTATCTTACATTTTGCTTTTTAATAAGAACGATCGCTATCTCAAATTGAGTCCCAGCAAATTTTAATAAAGGCCCAAGGTTGAGTGGCATTTTGCATGCTGATTTAGCTGTGATTGCTTGCTTTTGATGAGCACCAGCCGGGCATGTATAGCTTTCCTCAGAGCAGGTTTAAAGACCAGTAGTAAGGAAAAGGATAAAAATAAAAACTTCCAACTGAAATTCGAGGTCTTTTCTCTCTGTGATTGATTACTGAATAAATACCTACACATATCTCTGCATTCAACCCACAAGTAATATTCCCTACAGCAAAACAGCTGTTTTAATGGCTTTTAATATACTCTCTTGTCAAAATACGTTAAGTTTGAAGGCTGCAATTATTAAAAAAAAGATATGATCAATCTATTTATCTATCTATCTTCATGACAACTCCTCAGTTTAATCAGCTGAGTGAGGATTGGGATAAACCGATGCTTGTATTCTGGCAGTTACGTGTTTATGTGAGGGTCCCTGTTTGGCACACTCTTTGCCATTGTTTTGGATAGCACCTTCAGTGCCCTGAATAATGGTTAACATACAGGTAGGATAAGGTTTCGGGTTTCTGTCGTTACGCAATAGAGACTGTCTCTATCAACGGGCTATTATAAAAGAAGAACAAATTGTCAGCATGTAAGTTTTTGTAGTCACATTTTCCCCTCCTTGTGTTTTGAGTAATATGCATTGGGAATATTTATTTGGGGAAAACTGTCTTCTGGAGATACGAGGGAAAAAAGAGATTGCACAAAATAGTTGAAGCCAAAGCTCGGTGGCCGTGTGTGTGTGTGTGCGCGCGCGTTATGAAAGCAGCAATGTCATAAAAGTGATCAGGTAAAGCATTCCATTTGTTTTGATTCAGCTTTTATGGTTCTTCTTTTTCATCCCTCTCAATAAATTGTATTTCAGCTTCTCTCATTAAAATAGTAACCCTTTCTTGCTCCAACTTGGGGAACAACAGAGGCAAAAAACCCTTTCATATAGGAACCATCCATCATCATTAGAAATAATGATCCTCCCACACAGTAACTAGTGCAATGTACGTGAAGGAGCAACTAATTCCCACCCAGTTTCCTTTGCCTCTTTCTCTTTGAGGGATTGCAAATGATAATTTAAAGAAACAGTGTGTGAAAGAGCCTTCAGTTACAGGAAAGCTATTTCCATCTTGTAAACTGGGAAATCTCAGTAGGTGAGAAAAAGGATCCCATATGATCCCAGTGGAGACATGGCCCTATTTTCCCGATTAACGTCCCATGTTACTTGAGCACACGCAGGGAACCATTTTGACAAAAATGGTTCTGTTTCATAGGGAGCAAGAGAGGGAAAGAAACAAAAGTTATGACCGGTCCCCTGAGAGGTAATTCCCACTAAACCACCTTTAGCCTGCCTGTTGTACCGCTTCAGCCCCTTCGTTAGGTGGATCTCACTCAGCAATTAAAGTCTAAATGGAATGATCTGGCAATGAGAGCTGAGCTGCTCGTTGTTGGTCTCAAAGCTAAGTCTTGTCTAAGGTCTCAAATCACTTAAGCATATACTTAAGCCCATATAATGAAGCCCAAGCATATGCTGAACCCACATGCCGTTTTAAGGGAATAAGCATAATTTCAGGTCAATATTTGTTCCACATGATCAGGGTCCTGCATTAGGGCACCTCTTTAGCTTCTCTCTATGTTTTGTGAACAAAAGAGCATATCCCGGAGGGGGGTTCTGGTGTTAGGTGGGAATAAAACCTCACTGGTGGCACCCACCTCTCTATCAAGAGGCTTCATGAAGGCTGCTTCTTCCTGAAGAACCTCAATGCTTGCTGATGACACCTGACACCAAAAGATTTGGGACAACTTCAACATAAAAAAAAATCACAAGCCCCAAGCCCCTCCTTCCACTGCCGAACCCTGGAGGTGCCTCGGCTTGTCAGGTGCCTCCTGGCTTGGCTTGGGCAGCCCCACTGCGATCCGAACAGCGAGGCAGGGTGGCACCAGAGTCCCCTGCGGGGTCCAATCCTGGAGGTATGCTGGGAACACACCTACTTCTTGCTCGCAGGATCACACCCTTCAAGAATGCAGTCCTAGTTGCTTTCTTCTTTTAAATGCAGCTGGCGGAGGAGGACCCAGCAGTGCCAGTGCCCTCCGCTCCTCTAATAACCTCAGGATGAAAGCGCTCACCCAGGAAGTGGGACAGTGGGCTCTGGGCCCTCCTCAGCCCCAGGGGTTCAGAGTTTCCATTTCCCATGAAACCATCCGAAACCCCAAGTTATTGGGTGAGGGTGACCTGTGGGGCACAGGGAGGAGGGGAGGAGAAAGCATTTATTTCCTCATTCAAGCAATGCCGATGAGCAGAGAGAAAGAAATGAAAGATCCATGGTACACCAAGGTGACTTTCAAGCAGAGCACGAGTCCATGTCCTAGTGATTAAAAAAAGGATTGACTTAAGTTTCGGTTTCCACTTTTTTTGCTGCATGAGTATTTTGCACTACAGACCTATGGGTTAGAGATTTGGATTATGGACTACAGAGATTTTAAAGATGTAGAGCATATAAGTCTATAGGAGAAGACCCTTTATTCATTAAATGCCTGTCTGACTCACTTCCAGAATTGCCACTCCTCCTTCCCAAACCCAAATCTCATACTTCATCTAGATAAACAGACATCACACTGAAAAGGGGAAATGCCCCAGAACCCCGGCATCCCTTTCTCTTCACAAAAGGTCGTGGGAATCTCTTTGTCTTTCCTGCGCAGTCCCACAGCTTGACCAAGGAATGCAGAAATGCTTTCTCCACCCAGCGTCACCTGCAGTCTTGTGGTTGGGGTACTCCCATGGCAATTGGGAAACGTAGGTTTGAACCTCCCAGGCAGAGGCAAACCAAAAACTCGTCTTGCTTTTCTTGGGCAAGTGGTTTTAACCACCGGACTACAACATAAATGGTGAGAGGCTCCTCCTTTTCCTTTGGTGACTGCATTTTTTGATGGGAGCAAAACGAAGCTGGCTTTGTTCAGTCCTTTGAAGACCTGCTCAGGAGAAGCCTGGGGCCTATTTGTCCCAGCCATATTTTCCTACAGCACTGATTTGGGCACTTCCACTTTGCGTTTTCTTTCTTGACCACTTACTGCTCAGTGTGGGGCCTTGGGGTGACTTTTCTGAGGCATTAAATGCTCTTTGCATACTGATCTGAAGTCCTAATACTGCTTTTGGGGTCCATTCTGGGCATGTGTGACCAAGAGTTAGGAATTGCCATGAGTTGTCCCATTTGGAATAAGCATTCAATGCCCTATTTAAGGTCCTGTGTTAGGACCTTATTCAAGTAACAGAAGTTTCCTAGGTGGCGAATCACTCAGGACTGTCTACTTTCTTCTCCAGGTCACCCGTTCAAAAAAGTCCACAGAGCTAAAACCAAGAAGAGAAAGAGCAGGGCCCTTCCAGCAAGATACCTCAACCCACGTGGATGACTCTAGCCAGCTCCAAGACCTGCTATGAACGTAGTGCCTCCTATCCTGGTCTGGATCAGGCCTTAAGGACAGAGTTGAAACTTCAATAAAGGTTTTTATGAAGGAAGGAGGGATAACATACCACAACAGAGATGCCATTTCAAAAAATTTAATGACTTAAGGCAGATACTCAGAAACCATAGAGATGACTGTGGGATGGCCTCGATCCTCAAAATGCTCTGCACCCTGGCACGGACCCAGTCGGGCAATTCAACACGTGCTTCATTTATGAAATATAGCCAGGTTCAGTGGGACCGCTCCTGCTGGTAGTCAAGAGTGGGTTTAAATGCACAGCTGGATGCAAGCCAGGACACTCAATATTTTGCCTAATTTAGCTTAAAAATACATAATAGGATAGAATGGCTGGCATCGGAGGTAGCAGAAAAGTGAAACTTCTTATCTGCCAGCATTTCTTATAATAGTAATACCAGCTTTTGACTTGTCCCAGATGTTTATTTAGGGTCGAAAACTGTCCTGAAATGCAAGTAAATATGTAGGTGTGAAATGAATTGATATAGTTTTCTTCATTTGAGGGGAAAATACATTCCTCATATCACTATATCACTCTGTCTTACTGCTGTAATGTGCCATGGAAGAATAAGCCACCACTTTCCATTTCTTGTCTTTTGAAGTTAATTTCCGATCCTAACAGTAAATCAGAGTTGTGTAATCTTGCTGATACATTACAGGGCAATGAAAATTTAATTTTTAATGAGATCTTTCCTTTAAAAAACATACTTGCAAAAATGAAGAGAGCCGTGTTCAATCAAAACTGGGTCTTTGGCATGCAATGGCTAAGTTTAGAATGAAAAGTAACATCAAAGAGATGTCTTTTAGTTTAATTTCTAATAGCACATGCCACCTTGGAAGGGATAAATTCTGGAACATTTCTGTAAAATCTAGAAAATGCCACTTAAGTCTAAGGAAATCTAAATAATAAGCAAAATGTACCACTCACTGGTGAGAGAACACGAGGACATCAAACTCTTTGTGTGGTCTTCAAGAAGAGTAGCACATAATGTATAAGTAATAGTCACAAGGTTATGCTCAATGTATGCAGTCAAAGGACGCTTTCTGAAGATCCCTACATGCGTCTCTTCTGCTGCTTGACTTTCTATGGTATTATTTGAACAGACTCACAGAAATCTTTTTATATTTGGCCAATACCTCCTGCCACATACCATACAGGCAGTTTAAGCATCGTTTGAGCTGTATCATGAGAAAATAGGCAGGGTCATCCAGCAATTGGTAAAATGTGCATATAAAATGCTTCCTCAGCAAAATTTCTAGACACAAACAGCTCGCTCAGCACTGGTGGCCACTTACACATATTCTGCAAGATCTGGCCCATACATTTTGTGAAGTATACAGGTCCTGGCTGCAAAGGGAGCATGAGGAGAGGTTCAGCTGGATAATTCTTAAAATCCATGCAGAAGAGTTGATGGGCCTGATAATAAATGGAGATTGTGAATGCCGTTTCGCACACAACAAATGTGACATTGCGCCTACTTCCCAAGAGTCAATTAAGGTCAGCAATCAGCTTTCATGGACGTTAGTTCTGACTCAAAATACTATCCAAGAGAAAAAAACCACCAAGCCCACTTCCCTTTGGTGTGACAACTATTTTTACGACAATACTTTCACGGTAGCATGAACTCCTTCCTGTCATTTTTCAGGCTGAAGAAAACAGCAGCCCTCAGGCAGGAACCCATGCAAAGTCACACGCCACACCGCAACCAGTGATTCTGAAAAAGCCCATTTCAAGCAGCAGTTGGAGTCTGGGCCCATTTGACTTTCTTTTCCTGGAAAATCCGCCTCGTGTCAAGCTGAGCAGCAGCGTCGGAGAGCCGCTGAATTCTTCCCCTCTGGAAGAATTATCCACTAAGCAGATAAAAACTAATGTCTGTGACAAACAACAACCTTTTGTCAAATCAGCACATTCTAAAGACCACATTTTTTCTCAGACTAGGCCACAGTTCCTATTTGTGCTTTCACACCATTGCTTTGAGACCTGATAAGATGCTATCAATGGGCCCTCTAAGTACTCGAGAACCACTTTAAGGGGAATCACTGGGGCAATTACCATAAGCAGTGAAAGATATGGTATTTATTGATGGGAGATTAATATTGGCCACAATGCAATTGATTTTTTCCCTCCAGCTTTATTTTCAAGTTCTTAAAGCGTTTTGTGGCCTGCTGTGGTCTTTCAGGTTTCTTTCTCTTTTTGATATAAATTTATTTTTAACTATCATTCTAACTGGCTGGAGTTCTTCCAAGAGTTTCCGATTTACCCTTAGCATGTTTGATACAAATTGCCCTAATTTAATTAATAAGAGGAATGATGAGTTGAAGAAGCTGGTAATCACTATCTTTGTGTTACCAGGTTTTGATGTAAACATCCTAGATATAGTAGGGCAGATCTTTTCCATCTAAGGCTGATGTTCCTGAAAGAAAGCTAAGAGATAGACCTAATGAAAGGACTTAGATATGTACAAGCTAAGTGCTGTATATGCCTGCATTTTAGGTCCTTGAGACTGGGAAAGAAATCCAAAGCCTGGGGTCTGGCTACTCAGCTCTCGCTGAGGAGGTGAAATACTTCTGGCTAAAAACAGATCATCCAAAAAAAACTGACTTGCTGAGCAATTTTAAGCCATCTTGTAGAAACATGGAGCGTGATGTGGAACATAAGGGGGCAGGAGGAAAGGAAGACACAATTTTCCAACAAACTTCTTTATCTAAGTTATTTCAAAGACTGCAAGAAGTCAAAACCAACGGGCATGTGCACATAGAGTTGAGTACAGTGTTAGCTACCAAGCGGTTGGAGCAACAGCCCATGAGGTAGACCAAGGGTTTTGTCCGTCAACTAGAGAGGATGCCACGTGTCCCTCCTTCCTTAGGCCCATGTGAGGTGACGTCCTGCAAGAGACTCTGGAGGGCCACTTGTACCTGTTCTTGGACCTGATGAGCACCAGAGATCATGCATCAGGGTTGGGCACTGAGCAGGGACTGAAGATCTAGGCTTTGGGTGTAGGCACCTGCAGTGGTACTTAGACTCCTGTGTCCTTTGTTCTTACTGAATCTTTGGAAATGCTGCTTTTACTTGCTCCTGGGCAGCCATAAATTAAAATCAAGTAGATCTTCAAGGATGAAATTACAGAAGGGAAATTACTAAAATGTGATGGTTTTTGAGTGACTTTTTATTTTTAAGTGTCCATGCCAAGAAGCAGACCTGGTTTTCATGGCATGGTGCTCAACATATCTTAAAATAGAAACTTTCTGCCGTGCCTTTAGCCAAAAAAAAAAGCTCCTCAAACCATTTTTTTAAGACCTAGAAAGCAGAAATTTAGATTTTAAATCCTAAAACCAAAATATTTTTGTTGAATTATTTGAAAAAATGTCCTTTTTTTTATTTTAACACCTTTTAACTCAGCTGTCTAATGAACACTGGGAGGGGGGGAAAGTCTTGCTAAAGACACCTTCTAACAGAAAAGCTCGTGAGTTTTGAGAGGTTCAATAAATTGAAGGAAGATATTTTTTAACCTTTAAAATTTTTTTTTAAAAAAACACAAATCTTAAAGTTCTTTTAAAATAGAAAGAGGTATTTTCAGACTTGCTTTAGAATTAAGCAGAATCAAAACCAGACAAAAGACAAATCTTTTTTTTTTTCTGGGTGGGTTTTTTTTTTTCCTTCAAGTGTTTCTTCAGTTCTGCTTGTCTTTGAAAAATGCAAAACATTCTGTTGCCTGCCAAAAAGCCCCTTGTGGCAAGAACAATGCCTTTGCCGGCCAACATGCGGACATATTACTTCCCAACCTTGCATTCTTTCCACACACAAAATTCCCATTGATTTCAGTTGGAGTTCTGCACAAAAGGATGGAGTCTTTGGGTTAATGCAAGACTATGAAAGGGGAGAAAGTGCTTACTGCACTGAGACTGTGCATCTGAATTGGTTTTATCACAGCTGGCAGGGCAGTAAAAGAAGTTTATGCGCAATAAACAGCTCTTGTGGTTAGAGTGACGTTGTTCATTCCTAGCCTAGAATTTGGAAGGAGTTATTATTTAATAAAGTTTAATTTGATGAAGAGAATATTTTTAACGCCCTAAACTGCACTCTATGAAGATGACTGATAGGCCCAGCCCACTCACAGAAAGAAATGCAATTAATTGGTTTAATGAACTCACCACATTAATTAGCTAATGTCTGTGCAGTTTCAGAATGCAATTGAATGGGCAAATCCTGGAGAAGTTGTACTCTGGACTAATTCCACCCAAGGTCTCTTTGCTCCTCTCCAGCAAGAGGTTACCAAAACGGTCATGCGGGGTAGACATAACGCTCCCCTTGCGTGCAGAGCTCGGAGCAGAGACCTGCTCCATCTTGGGTTACTCAGAGCATCCAGTCCTATGAAGGAGAAGGGAGATGGGCAGAAGAGGGGCTAATGGCAGAAAAACGGGTATTTATTTCTTGCCCATACAATAAACAGCAATTTTCTGCATGTTGCAGACCACGGCGTACGTGAGAGCGCTGGAATATAAGAGCCCAAGCGTGGCTTTTCCAACCACCCGGCTTCCCCTTGGCCAGGTCTACTCTTGCCAGGACGCACCGAGGGACACGCGCCAGCATATTTAATTGCACGACGTGACTCAGCGTGGCCAGCGGTGTCAACCCAGGTCTCAGCATGTGCTCAACTCTGTTTTTCGGGACAAGACCCTTTTGTAGGTGCACTCAGGGCTGCACGGCATGGACCTAAGCTCGGCCCTGGCTCTGGCCCCACACATAGTGGACAGCACTGGATGGTGAAACACCCCACAGCTCCACAACCTGCACCTTCCCATCCAGAGATGAAAATGGGATGGGTGCAAACGCTGAGCTGAAAAAGTGCAAGACAGGAGTTAGATGAGTGGCTGCAATGATCAGGGAGACAGATTTAACAGACCTACCTTGTCCCCGCCAGCTTCCTCTTCAGCCCTGAAGTACAGGAGCCGGGAACGGTTAAACAACCCTGGCTAAAATGGCACTAATGACATTTACGACCAGCTGCGACAAGGGCTACGTTAGCTAATGTCTGCAGGTTGTTTGGAGGTCATCTGATAAGCAGGTGCCATAAAACATATTTTAGTTCACTTCCTTTCTTAATCTCCCTGGTGCAAAGTATATTTAGAACAGGGAAACCCCACAGAAGCAGGACACTAATACGTGACACAACTCTGCAGCCTCTCGATATCCTACAATTTTATCAGATGATCAAAGAGGAAGCAGCGAGCAGGGAGATGGAAGTACTGCTCATTCACCTCGTTTGGCTGCCTCATAGTGGGAGTTTTGCTTGTGTGAAGACTGACAGATCAAGGGGAAGAAGAAAAAAAAAAAGACACACTCGGTGTTAAAGGGAAGCCTGTTTATGCCTATAAGTAAGAAAGCTTGCTCAAGAATAAGTTAACTCTTGCTAGAGGATTATACCTGTAATGCTGGCAATTCTGGCCTCTGCATGAGCTGTAATATCTACTTGCATTACCTCACAGGGTGTTATGGGCCTTAATTAATTAATGTTTGTAAAGCGCTTTGAAATCCTCGGATGAAAGGCACTATAGAAGTGCAAAGCAGTTATTAATATTAATATTGCATAAGTGGCTTGGCTCCCTTCGCACCGCAGAGCACACCAACTCCTGCAAGGGCTGCAGCCCTGAATCAGCAATCTTCATACCACCAGGCAGGAGCCTCCCTTCTGCCTCCTCCTCTGATCTCTTTCTCCAGGACTTCCACAGCCTCTTCTCCATAAATCCCCAGCAGCCCTCTTACGCCTTCTCTCACGCAGGCGGTACGAGCAGGGAGAACGGCACTTTTCAGCCCATCGCCCCAGACCGGTGCTTTTCTGGGCAGGAAGCTGCAAGGCTGAGCAAACCTTGGAGCAATTAAAATCTCTGCATTTTGGAGGTGGGACTTTACAGTTCTGGGTTTTCCCTTGAATACAAGGTATTTGAAGTCCCACTTCTGTAATACAGAGTAGAACCTGGTCAAACTTCGGTGTATTTTATAACCTTTAATATAAACTTGAAATCACTTTCGGTTTTAGTCATCAGCACAGAACACGCAAGCCCCTCAGCAATGCTGATACCACTCCAGACTTTCTCAGGTTCTCAAAAAAAAAAAAAAAAAAAAAGGTGTTAGAATATACAGGTCCTTTCCAAAGGGGTTCTTTTTCTGGTGAAAATTTCCCACACAAAAGCTATAACCATCAGTATAAATTGAGAGTCCTCCACCTCTCACAGGAAACATTAATGTGTTGGAAGAATGTATCCATATAATAAACTACATGCATATTTTTGTTAGTTAGATTCTCGTTTGGTGAGTAGAAAGGCTGCTCTGGTGAATAACAACTACACAGGAAATTGAAAAGAAGATAATTGTCACTTTATATACAAAGTCCATGAAACCATCTCAAGATGAGTCAATTCAAAGACTAGCTCTATTTCAATTCAAAGAGTAGCTCTAGGACTAACTTGGTCAGTATAAACTCTGCCTAATTTGTCTTGAAATATTACCTCTGTGATGAACTCTGAATAATAGTGATAGTAAAATAACAATAAATAATAACGATAATATCAAACACGCTGTAAAGAATCACACTCATGTTAACACATGCAGTTCTGGGAGGCTATTTTTAACTTAGATATGCAGATAAAAATGTATTGGTGTGAACAATTAAAAAAAAATCCATTTCTTATTTATTACAGAAAAACAGACACTTGGTCGTCAGAACTGAACGGTTTTCCCAGCGACGCACTAACCAGATCACAACCCAGCTCCCTCTGCAGTAGCTGTACTGGCTGCGTATAGCATTAGCGCTAGTTTGAACTTGTTTATGTCAGTGAAGTAACGTATAAGTTAAAAACAAATCGGGCTTATACACTTCAGCAGAACTCTTCTTGACTTTGTAGGAAGTTTTATCTGCGTACAGAAGGCGAGCTCAACTCAGAAGTGAAAACAATACCCTGCCAGTTCCACGTATCTGCCTTCACAAAGGAGGCAGGGAGAGCTTCCCAAGCTCCTTACCACAACGAGTGTAACGTTTGCAGAGATTAGGAACTGCTGAAGGCAGCTTCAAATCTCAGTTTGTTACACGCTTTTCTGCAGCCTTGCTGTAAGGCAAAAAAAAAAAGCGCTTCATCGCACCGAGTGCATTTGCTGGAGCGAAGGAAATGGTGCGTAGGATGTTTTACCAAAAGGAGAGGGATCTGGCCCAGCCACGAAGGGAGCGTTATTGCCTGGTGAGCAATACTCCAGCCCAGGAGTCAGGGCACCCGGATTTCTGTCTTGGCTCTGCCACTAACTTCTTGCGTGGCCTTGGGCAAGCTACGCAACCTTGAAAGCCTGTTCACCCCCTAAAAGTAAGGATGATTGTAGGAATTAGAAGGCAATTCATTAATGCATTAATTAACAGGCGGCGGGATGTTAGAGACGGAGCTGTTCTGATTCACCCTGGCAGCCAGACAACTCTGGTCCTATCAGCACCACTGCAGGGGCTCCCCTCCCCAGCGAGACCCCAGGAGCGGGGCAGGGGGAGAGCACCAGCAAGGCGAGAAGGGAATTCAGTCTCAGCAACTTAGAGTCGCGCTTTTTTCTTAGGCAGAGGGAACTAGGAGAAGGGCACGGATCTCCATTTTTTGCAAAGAACCTGTCCCATGGGGCTGCTTGGGTTGAGATTTATTTTTGTTGCCATTTAAATTAAGTATATAGGCAATCCTGAGGCCGTTTGGACCAGATCCAGCATGTGCAAGCACCGTGTTTGGAACAGGGTGGGAACTCTATTTGCGTTCAGACGCAGAGGAAGCACTTTAAGCCATGTCTATAAGACAGATGCCAGGGACCTATACTGGAAGGTGCTGAGCATGCACTGGCTAGTGGGGATACGATGGCTCTCTATAAATACATTGCAGGGAGGGGAAGGTGGGCAAGCGCCATGGGGGGAAATGAGCTATTTAAGCAAAAGGACAATGTTGGCACAAGAACAAACTGGCCATAAGTCTGGAAACTCGAAGATTTCTAAACATCAGAGGAGTGAAGTTCAGGAAAAGCTTTCCAGGGAGGAGGAGACAGGGCAAAGAAACTAAGTGAAGGGCACTGGCAGTAGGTTAACGGCTGTGACCTATGAGTTGGGTGCTGGCAAGAGCAGGGGTGTGGTGGATTTCAGGACAGAGGCTGACCCTTCCAAGAGCGACTGGGAAGGGCCCTGCAGAGCTGGGCTTTGCATTCACCACAAAGCCACCAAAGTCAAGAGAGTTTCTTTGAGTTTACAGAAGACTGGAAGCGGGCAGGTTTTGGCTTGGCATGCTGAAGCCCTTTATCCATACAATATTTGCTTACTCGACAATTGTCTTGTTGCCACTGCTGAATGGTCCTCTTGGGAGGAGCAATAAACGCCAGGCTAAACGGAAACCATGAGAAACATTGTCATTGGGAAATGTGGCCAAACCCTTTTTTCTTTCCAAGTGTAAAGCTTTAGTCTGTTCTTATTTACCCGAGGACTTAAATACATGCTAAGCTGCCGGTATTATGTCCTGGGCTTTGCTGTGGAAGGACAGGTTGTGCTATGAAAAGGTTTTTCTGCACCGGGAACAAGTGATGTGAAGACCAGATTCCTCCTCTCCAGGTACCAAATAGCCTTCTAAAACCACAAGAAGGGGCCTAGGTATGAAGGCAGAATAGCAATAGTGACAGTGGAGCAAGAAATGCGAATGCCAATCGTTCATTTGTTATAATTTAATTCCTCAAGGGCTTGCTCATTTCAGAGAAGTGCAGTCATCACTGGAAGGTGGAGATGCTCAGCACCGCCTCAGGATGTATCTCTCAACAAATTAAGGGTCACTAGGAACCTGCCAGAATCAAAGTGGATCCCTCTGAATAAAGAGGTGACAGGTAGAGCTGCTAATCGTCCCAGTGATAGCCAACTGGCTGGTACCATGAAGCAACCTTCCATAATAGCTTGAGTCTCATCACTCAAGCATTTGTATAGAAGACATAAAAGAAATAGTTGTTTGCAAATCATTTTACACCCCAGTGCCACTCTCAGGGGTTGCTTCTGGGGCTGCTCTCCCTTCAATAAAAATGTTCCGGAGCAGTAATTCCCACCAGTTTTCCAGTCAAGACTGAAATAACTCCATCGGTGATGGTACACTGCCCTGTACGTGGAGCCTAGCAATGTGAAATTGCTGTGCACTGCTTCTCCCTCCCAGCCACATTTATAATGCTTATTAGGAAAGCCAGCTGCCAGGACTGCTGTCAGTAACTCTGTTGTTGGTGTCTCTCTTGAATTGCCTTGGCTCGCATTTCCTACTCAGTCTCCCAAGGGCAAGGTTATGGGGTTCACTCGTATTCAGCCATTATTATTATTGTAATTGTTATTATTATTATTATCATTCATTACTAATATTAATTATGCAGCATGTGGTAGTGCCTAGGAGCCCCAAACCATGGCCCAGAACCGTAGTGCACCCAGCCCTTCACATGCACTGAACAAAAAGACGTTCCCTGCCCCAGAAAAAGCACATGAGCTTGCAGTGGAATAACAGAGGGAAGAATTTGCTTCCTAGAGGCCAAATTCACCAGGGCATGAAAATGTGCACCTCCCTTTAAACTCACCTTTACCCCGTGAAACACATCTGTGCAAGCTAGAGCCGAATTCATCCCCTTAAAGAGCAGAGATGGCATAAAGACAGAGCACGGAGACGAGGGTTGTGGGTTTTTTCTTTCACTGTCAATAGATTTATTTGGTCCAGGACTGAAGAATCAGGTTCATTTTCCAGATCAGAAGTTTCATCCTAGAGCTGCTGAAAGCCACTGTGTTCTGTGTCCTGCAGCCTGATGGCAGCATGAATCTCATGGTACCTCTCAGGCAGTGGGAGTCCTAGGGTCCTATGAAACCTTGGCCTCAGACAAAACGAAAGACAGGACACTTCCAGCCCCACACTGGTGGGGAAATACTTTAAAGTCACACTGCTCAAAGATCTAGAAAATGTTTTAAAAACCCAAAGTTTTCTTACTTTCTAACATCTTTGCAACATCTTTCTTATTACAGTGTGAAGAGAAGGTCTCAAAGTAGCTCCCATATTGCTTAAAAAGAGAGAGGGTATGACTAGTTTGGACTAATGTATTTCATTATTTTCTCAGGATTTAGTCTATAACTGTGAGAGAATACGCTTTTTGCACGTAGTCTTGCACAATAAGCTACGACACCCACAACTAGCCCGAAATGCCGAATCCTGCCTGCCTCTGCAATGGACCTGCTGCGGAAACTTGCCATTTTACTTCATTTCTCTTTGCCTCAGTTTCCTCCTCTGTGAAAAGGGGATAAGTGTAATTTATTGTAATTCCTTTGTAAATTGTTTTGAGATCTGTTGAGCTCTACGATTTAAACGAGTGAATGAAGTTTGACACAAGGAGAAACAGAAAAACGATACTCGCTAACAGCGTGTTCTCATTCTCCTGCAATACTGAAGCGCATCCTGCAATACAAGTCGCTTTAAAATTCACTTTAAATATTAATTTAATTATTAGTTTAAAATGAAAGTACCAGACATTTCAAGTCAGGAGAATTCTGTCTATAAAAGCCTCGAGGCCTAGGAAACTTTCAGCCCGAAACACTGAGGGTCACTTGGAAGGTACTTTGGCACCTCTTAAGGAAGGGGGTTGTGTTTTTACATCTTGCAATAGTTTAAAGATCGTTTGTTTTTCTGTTTCTCTAGTGTGTAACGGAACATGTTTTCATGTGGAAATTAAGCTTTTCTGCTGCTTTTAGAAAGCTTTTTGAGAACTGCAGATGAACAATATGATTCAAATTTTCTGATTATTTAGAAATAAATAGCAACCCATTCTAAAAAAATCCTTGAAAGGGTGCAGCTCATTCTGAGGGCAGATGAAGCCCACTGTTTCTGGCACTACCACTCACATGACTGAAATCTGGCAATAGCTCATACCTTGCAAAGAAGAGGGTCAGCTACTGAAAAAGCTCGGTGTAGTTGACCAGATTGTACGGATTTCCAGGTATCAGGGTCTAGGTGAGGGCATTTTATATTTGTCATAAAGACTTGACAGAGTAAACAACAACAGCAGCAAAATCAAAAACAAGCAATCCTTTGAGTGAAGAATCTTGACTATTTTCCCTCCTTTTTAGTGGATGAAAGTGATTAGGAGTGAGAGGCAGTTTCAGCCTAAGCCCTCTTTCCTTTTTTAGTCCATGAAGCAATAAACACCTTTGGCTACAGGAATAACTAGTAAATAATGATAACAACAAATGGGAGAGGGTATCCACTTACCTTACCTGGGGAATGAAGCATCACGTTGAGCACATTATAATAATAACCTCATTATTATGATAACATCCACTTTTTTACCCAGAACCCCAGTAAGGGGCTTAGTCCTAAGCAAATCTCATGTTTAAATAGAAAAGTTAGTCTCTTTTGGCTCCCCATGTAGTCAACAGAGCGAAAAAGGCTTCTCTAGGAGATGAAGTTACTGCCTGTTTCAAGTCATCACTCCTGGAGGACCTTAGATTCCGCAAGTGCTAACAGCAGTTTCAAAGCAAAGAGAACAGATATTATTTCACAGCTGGGAAAACCAAAGCACAGCAGGATGAGGGGATGTGCCTTTGTTCCCAGTCCCGTGTCCTAAACCAACACCCTGCCTGTTGGGTACCACTGCCTCTGACGGCACAGCTGTCTTCTTCTGATCAATTCATCAGACTGGCAGCAGTGAGTTCAAGTCCTTCTCCCCACAGACATTACATTTCAGGATAATGGAGTTCTTGGATGTTCTTAGAAGGCTAATGCAGAATTTCCCAGCCAGGAAGGCTAGAAAAATTAGCACGGTCCGTGCATTAGCACAACCTAATCTTGCCCACAT
Source organism: Phaethon lepturus (assembly GCF_000687285.1). Taxonomy (NCBI): domain Eukaryota; kingdom Metazoa; phylum Chordata; class Aves; order Phaethontiformes; family Phaethontidae; genus Phaethon; species Phaethon lepturus. Next base: position 20,364 of record NW_010512624.1, on the reverse strand, counting down.
TTCACTCTGTCTGCTTGCCTCAGAGTGGAAGAGCTATGGCTGGTGAAAAAAATCAGTGTAGGTGGTCTCGATTCCCCCTTTCATATACCATGGATGAGTTCCTTCTTGGAAAGCATCCTAGCACAGTGGAACTGTTGCATTACCAAAATTTAGGTGTCTGTCTGACCTGGCTAGTCTCTACACTCAGTGTCTAGACAACAAAGACAGAGACTTCTCAAAAAAAAATGTTTCTAAAATGAACCACCCCAGAGAATAAAACTTTTTGCAATGTTTATGGACAGAGCATTTTAAGATCAACCAGGTAATTTAAGTAGCTTAGCTGAGCGCTTAGAGTTATGAGGTCCTGTGAAGAAGCAGCATGTGTTTTAAGGAAAAGTCCCCTCTCACTCAAAGAATTAATCCAAGCCACACATGCAAGCTGCCTCATACCCCAAGAGGATTCAAAACATTTTTAATGGCCAAAAAGCTTGTGTTTCTCTGGGGGTAAAACTCTACCATCTGAGATTCTTCTAATCAAACATGTCTACAGAGCAAAACTGAAAGGGTGTCTGAAAAGGCCAAAAAGGGGAAAAAAAAACTAACCCTAAACACAAGGAATGCACTGAAACCCAAACCACAGAAACCTCAAAGAGAGAACTAATAGCCACAGCATCACCCAAATTCCAGTTGCGTCTCATTAGGGCTTTCCTACACAGGGACATGCAGGAAAGTGAAGGCAAGTCAGCTAACTACAGGTGTGAAGTCAGTGCCCATAAATTAAAGCACATGTGCATGTTCTCATTTAGGATTAAAATACCTTTAGTGCTTAATCCTCAGAGGAGGATTAAGCTACAGCAATGTAAGGTGACTTTATTCCTGAATGAGAGCATCCCCACAAGGACTAAATGTCTTTAGCTGGTGCACATGGACTTCACACCTTTCCTCATTCACCTTCCCAAGGGCCTCCGCAAACACACAGCCTGGGAACGCTTGGCCGCAAAGGGCCAAGCAAGGGGGGAGCTAAGCCGTCACTGTTGTGGGGCTCAGGGTTGGACCCATGCTGAAGCTAGTTCTGGAGCTGGTTTGCTTTGCACGTCACAAGCCTGGTTGTAGGAAGGAATTTCTTCTCAAACGTATGTGGCCCAGTGGCAATGTACACCCAACTGCATACTCGTAACAAACCATGCTGGGCTTTGCATAATCCAAAGCGCGCCGTAGTGAAGCTGATGTGGACACTCTGCCTTTGCTTCTGAGTGTTGCACTCTTCTGTTTCTCACAGCGCAGCCACCTCTGTCCAGATAGAAAACATCTTACTCCTGAGAAGACCCATGAAGATTTGACTTGCAGTCTTTCCTGTCTTGCTTTTCTTTCATTCCACTCCCAAGTAATTGTGGAAAAATGTGGCTAAACTTTAATGTACTCTGGGTCTGGAGCAGCTTTGGGTAAGAGCAGTGCACATTGGTAAACCTGAAAAGTTGTTAGGGGAAGGAGTAGACAAGATGACTGGCAGACACAAAAAGGGACTGAATTTAATGACCCAAAAATTCCTCTCCAGTCCCATCTGTTTAACCTCGCAGGAAAGACGTGCATGCTGAAAGCACACGGTTGGTTTCAATGCATGAAAGACATGAGTGCTAAGCCCACTCACTCAGTGATAACAACACTCTGCGTTTCTCCCCCGTTTCCATGACATGCACAGGCTAATCTTAACCCGAGCCACAACAGTCCGTGGCAGCCTGTAGCTTGGCCCAAAACGCAAGCACCTCTCCTCGTTTCCCAGGTGGAGAAATGGAGGCTTACAGCAAGGAGAAGGGCAGGACAAAGCTGCGACAAAAATCTGCGACAGGGATGGGAGAAAATCCTATTTTGTTTCCTTTTCTGTGCCCGCTGCCAAACTGCCTCATCCCCATCGCAGCAAATGACACAAACAAGTCTTTTGCCAGGCTGGCTTCCAGCTCCCCAGCGTCGATCTGCTCAAAAACCAGCGTGACACGTCCCACCTTCGCTAAAACAAATACGGAAATTAACGGCGAGAAGGGAAGGACGGGTCTGAAGTGGGAGCCATGGCACAGCGAACGGGGGTAACGGCTTTAACCACACCAGGAACTGCGACGCAGTTCCCCACCACCAAGGCAGGTCACGGCCAGGAAGGTACGTGCCCCTCGGCTGCCGTTTGCTGCTTGCCAGCGCTCGGCGCGTCCTGGCCACAGCCGGGATGGGAGCTGCAGCTCTCGTGCCTCTCGGCTACGGTGCAAGGCAAGCCAGGACCTCCCCCCGATCAAACACGTGCCGATCCCTTCTTTCGCTGCAGAACAACCACAGCTACGTCCTTCGGCTGCGCTGAGAAAGATTTCGGTTTTACCACACGCGCCCAGCACCGCAGGAGAAGGGCAGATAAATCTTTCTGCCTGGGCGACAGCTCCATCGAGCTCTGCCTGCGCTGCCTCGGCGGCGGCGGCGCGAGCGGGAGGGCTTCGGCAGGCGGCTTTGCTGTAAGGGAGGTGGCACCCTCCTCCTGCTGACCTCACACAAGTCTCATTTTGCCTCCTCGAAAACAAAGTTCACTGGCACGGGAGGGAAAAATGCACTTTCCTCTAGCTGATGGTGGTATAGGCATGAGGAAACACAGCTGTGATTTGCGATCCACCCAACGGCTTGTGTGTTTGCTGGATAGGGAATCCAGCTCCATCCCTTAGCCCTAAGTGCCCACCTGCAGCACTTAAATTACAAAAGGGCCACCCCCACTACCGCAGTCAGTGGGCAGAAACATGGGGAGTCCTTCAGTCCCCTCAACGGCTGCATGAATCCCAGGATGCTACTTTCGCTCTCCTCAACCCCACTGGAAGCCAACGGTCCTTCCTTACATGCTTAAATTTTGCTGAAACTCATCTGTGCTGGATGGGACTTGAGCTCTTCTACCTGTTTTCAAGGCCCTGCACTGACATCAGCTAAGGAAGAACACGTTTTCACTCCAGCAATGACAGCCTGGTTTCTCCTCGGGGAACGTTCATCAGGGTAAATATTCATCTTCACTTTTGGTCTCACCAGGTCGTGCTGATAAACAGCAGCACCCAGGATATAACAGGCCACTAAGGGCAAAGCACAACATGAAAGCAGTTCCTGCCAAAAGGAGAGGACAGGCAACATGACTGTTGAGCAAACCATACAATAACACCCGTAAGTGCAGTCACACAGGATTTTTTTTTACATCAGGCTGCTGTATATATTCCTTTGCATACGGTACAACAGCAACAGACACCACGCTAAGACAGACAAACCCAGGCACCCTGGAGTCACCCATGGTGACAGCGTCACTGAGGTTTGAACCTCAACCACCTCTGTGTGTGGAAGGTCCCATTGCCACTTTGGTCTAGTAGTCATTTACCCCATTTTTGCAGACAGCCAGGAGGAAGAGCTGTAGACCCCCCTGCCACCATGGCCATCATCACCAGGATCTCCTGCTGGTAGAGTGGGAAGTCCAATATCCTGTGCTGCCAGCTCCGGGCAGCAACACCACGCTTTTGAGGTTCAAGTTTAATGACAGGGGAAACTGGAGCCTGCAAACCCTTGCAGCTGAGAGCAAGCGCCATACATAACCCACCTCCAGTTCTCCAGAGAAAGAAACGAGGCACAAATGGGCCATGCTGGTGCCAAGAATGTCCAAAACAACATCTAGTAAAAGCAACTGAAAAGATTGCAGAGACTTTCTGGAATGATCCATTAACATTTTTATGATGAAATGTAGGTGTGACAGGTCTGAACCGTCTCCTCTCACCTCCTTAGTGTGGCAGCGGCCATAACACCTGCGGACGCGATACCGCATATGGCAACGTGCTCCCTCTGCCAAGAGACATGAAACTGTGTTGACTGAAATATGAAAATAACCACATCTTGAGCGGATCTGGGTTAAAATGGGGAAATTGCACCTTTCAGTCTTCTTGCATGGAGAATATTTCTGGCAGGGGGAAGGAAAAACATGTGTGGAAGTTCACAGCCTCCTGTTGAGATCCATTCAGTCATTTGCTAGATGACAGCTGACATCCCAAACTGAGGGGAGTGCTGGTGAAGGGAGGAAAGGAGAAAAGTTGAGGTCTCTGGGTCTTGCATTTAGTTAAAAACAAGTTACTGGACTCGATGTGAGGGTAACTGGTTGAGAAGCACCAGCCTAGGATATAGAGGAAGTTGTCCCAAATGGTCTGAAAGTCCATTGCAGCCATAAGAGTTTGTGGCTGAGACTTTGCCTCATCCTGTGAGGATGGCAACTGAGAAAGATGGCACAGATTTGGAGACCAGGCCCACTTGTGGGGATGCTGAGTGCCTGGGTGGGCACTGAAGAGACGTGATGCTTCACCCAGGCTGGAGAGAAGGAAAAGAGCAGTGGGGGGAGAAAAGTTCATGTAAGCAAAGATCCCATTTTGTTTCCTTTCAGTTTCATTGCAATTAAGGCTCCTAATTGAAACCAGTTTTACCCAAGGTTTACTGTGGCGGTTGTTTTCTTTCTCTGCTGTTAAACGCAGGTGTTCCACGTAGCAGGAAGTTGGCACGAAGGGGTAAATTTCCAAAGCACTGCCTGTACCATTCATAAATTAATGCCTGAAGAAATCAGCGTTGTGATGAGCCCAGCTGTGCAAAGGAGGTGGGCTGGGAGACGAGGACCCAGGAGAGAGGAGGAAGGGGTGGGGAAAGGATGCTTGTCACAGCTGATGGATGGAGGCACGGTGGTGAAGGTGTGAGGAATGAAAGTCAAGTAGGATCAGCCTTGATCTGCTGCAGGGTATGACAGCCTTGGCCCAATCCTGCTTTAGTGACGTAAGGAGAAAATTTCTGTAGGGTTGCTGCGGGAGCGGTCTTAAACCCCATCATTTTGTGTTGGACGTCTGCAGAGCAGAGCTGGCCCAGATGAAGAAAGACCTCCAGGGAGCCGTTTACCAGCCTGGAAGTGGGCTGCAACTCTGTACGTGCCGTTTTGCTGATGTGGAGTGAGTGAAACATGAACCAAAGCAATATTAAAATTGTAGTGTGCCTACAGAGCCATGGGTGTGTGTGTGATGCTTTGCAGACAAATAAAATTCTGAAGGAAAAAATATACATATTTTATCCTATAGTAAGATACCTTCACGGAGGCCTGCATTTGCACAGGGAGAAGCTCCTGGAATACAGATTTTACGGGTGAACTTGACTGCCATTGCAGACTCTTTTCCCTCATCTTATTCAGTATCTGAAATACAGTTTAATAGTGCTTATGGATGGAGAAAACAGGGATATATTTATGGACAGTGAATCTGGCAAACCCTTTAAGTAGCTACTTGGAGTTACATGGTGGATGAGAGAGAACAGCCGTTCCCAGCTCAGGAGAGGATGTGATGGTGATTTTTGGATGTTACCAATGGGTAGGGTGAGCCCAGGTCCATGTAACATCCTCCTCCAATTTTAACATTATTTACTCCTGAAGGAAAGCAGGGAAAAAAATTAGCCCTTGAGCTTGTGAAACAGCTTCAGAGCAGGGATACAAGGTGCAGGGAGCTTTTTGCCAGTTACATTTCCGGCTGCTCAAAAATCATCCCTGTGGATACAAAAGGGCTCTGGGCTGGTGATGCAAAAAAGCTCCTGATGCAAAAATTAGCTCAGCGCTCAGGGCTCCGTCCCTCTCTGCAGCTCGTACTTCCCTGCAGAGCCTTGGTCTGGAGGAAACATTGGAGTTGCGGACCGAGGTGACTCTGCACAAAGCCAGGGTCCAGCCTTCATCTCAGATGGACCAAGAGCTGCACGTCTCAGCCATGAGATCCCAGCACCCCTCCTTGAGAGACAGAGGAAAGCACCAACGCAAAAAAAATGAATACTTTTGCTAGGAAATAGGTCGGCGAGCTTTGGTTTTTAACCGCAAGGGCGATCATTTTCCTATCGCACCACGGCTCTCTGCCCCGCACCCCGCGCTCCGGGCCGGGCAGCCCTGATTACGCGTGCAAGCCCGAGCGCTGCGTTGCGCAGCCGTGCACAAACCCCTCTTGTTATGTACGAATTGCCCCCTGCTCGATTAAGCAGAGCCTTTCGGTTGCGCGCTCGGCGGCAGGCTAACGTGATAAAAAGGTGTTTATATCACACACAATTAAGCTGTGTATCAGTCAGGTGCTGTTTTCAGAGGAGCGGAGCGATGTCACGGGGTTAACCACCAACGGAAGCTGAAGCTTCAACAGCCTTTATTAGCTCGGCAAGCGCTCCTAACCACACTCTTCCTAGTTGCAGAAGAGGCATCTTCTTTCATGAGCCTCCTCTTGGGCTGTGGAGATGATATTTACCAAATAAAAACTGTTGCTGCACCTGTGTAGTTCTCATGTGGCTTTCACTACCTCCCGGGTTAACCCGTTCTTCTCGGAGGCTGTGTTAGGAAGCAACCTTGCCTTCCACTTGGGTTTGTAAGAGCGAGGATCGGTGCAGAGCCTTCCCCGCGGCACCTCAGCTTCCTCCCCCACCTTTCTCGGCAAGGCACTTGGCTGGTCAGGGCAGAGGGGTGCACGGGGTGGTGGGTAGGTGGGAGGGGGAGAGGGAACGCCTCCAGATCTGGGCAGAGTTTCTCGGCTGCCTCGGCTGCGGTGTGGCAAGGTGCGCGTATAAGAAAGGCCTCAGAGGGGTGAAAAAGTTTCTTTGGTATTATCACCCCACATAGGTTTGTGCACCGCTGGGGTCAATGCCAACCTCCCGTTAGGCATGTATGAAGACGGGGAGGTGAGGGAGGTGCAGGGTTGCATGGAGGGAGTGTCTTGGGAGTGTCTTCCAAATTTATAAAAGCATTAAGTAAACAACTTTGTGATTCCAAGCACTTCCTTAGGGGCAGGACCCACCCGTATCTGCATCCACGTTCCGCAGTCCTCCTTCCTGCTTTGGTGCTGCTTTGGAAGGAGAAGAGGTGTGGGACAGATTGCTTTTTTCAAGCAGAATCCAATGTGCTGTCGGGTTCACATTACACCAGCCCTGGAAGCTATATTGGCAGAGCTGGGGTTAGCAGCAGCAGGAGAGGAGAGAGGACAAGTCCATTGTCACCTACTGCAGACACTTCACCCAAGAATCATGCCTCTACCAAGCCTCATATTGTCCACCTAAACAGGAATGGTAAACAAACTCCATGTGAAACTGTAAAACTGGTGCTGTGTTGTTGGTCACCGGAGAGACATCCCACAGACAAGATCTCCCATATCCGAGGTGTTGTTGGGAAAATATCTTCAAGCAAACCTCTTCTGAGTTTAGGGCGCTGCTAGGTGATATACCCCAGCTGCAGCAAAGCCCTGCAGCCTCTTCCACTGCTGTGATTCCTCGTACCCAAGGCTGCTGCTTCATGCACACCAGACCAGCCCTACCAGAAGCACCTGGCAGGTAAAAATACACAGCAGGACTGAAGCTGCAGTGTTGGTCTCCAGAGGTGAGAGTGACAGACCTTTGCCAATAGCTTACCTGGGTCCAATGACCAATGCAGCTAGAGAAATTCACAGAAGAAAAAAAAACCCAATGGCTACGGAATACAAAGGCAGCCTCTCTGGTTCAGAGGCAAAATGTTGAAATTGTTGACACCTGGGAGCGTGTTTGAGGAAATGTCACTACATGATTATTCTCAGGTTTTTTACGAGGTATCAGTTGTTTGCCACTGCTAGCCATAACACACTGCTCTTCCTCTCAGTACCCATTCTTCTCAGCTACAGGAAGAGTGCCATATTGCGAGTCTTGTGTTCAACATGCAAGGCTCCATACGTCGGGCCCCAGGTCCCTGCTGCCCTTAAAATAACCAACGCACAGCTCAACGCTGTGTTACAATTTCAAACAGAAAGACTTTAAGATGATGGTGGTGATGTCAAACACTCAAAAGGAGGGAATTCATCTCTGCAGACTCTGAGATTACCTTAACAAAAATGTGAGATTTTACCAAGGAACAATTCTGTTTTCTCTTTCATTTGTTTTCTGATCCAGAGTATTTAGGGAGCCGTGTCATTAAACTCATCTTCACCACTCTGAGAGATGGAAATGGGTTCTTTAAATAAAAGCATCTTTTCTTCGAGAATGATTGAAACTGTGCTCTGGAAATGGCTCATATGACATTTAGGGGACTGAGAGACATGAGAGGTGCAGAATATGGCAGAGATGAGCATCAGGGAGGAAAAGGGCAACCTGGATTTGCCCCAGGCTGGTCTAATCCATTCCTTGAGGCCACCGAGGATAAACAAAGGCAAAAGTGCTTCCATTGTAAGCAGTTCTCCCCTTTCACCATAGTGGGTCTGAAGTCATTGCTGGATGAACGTTACAGCAAGAGAGGGCAGGACTCTTAAATCAGTTTATAGTTCCTGTTTTCCTTCACCAGGTGACTAATTAGTCCCAGATGGGGCTAGTTACATTCCCCCAGGTGGGAAAGGTGCCACACAGAAAAACTTGTGGCAAACCCTTGCTCTCCAGAACTGCAATCAGCTGCCTTACCATGAGCAGTTCCTCTCTTTCCCCATCATGTCCTACCTCCTTCATCTTCCCGCTTTGGCAATACCTGGATCACGAAATACCAGTCTCCTACTTTCCCAGCCCTGAGTTACTCCACAAACCCAAGCGTCAATGTTCAGTAAAGAAAAAATCCTGTGAACATTAAATAAAAATTAAAAAGATCTAATCTTGTCATTCAGGATTGTGTCCTGTGGCCAAGAGGGCCTAAAGATGTGGGACTTAAAGTTCCTCAGAAAAAACACTGCACTGCTTTGGGAAGCAAAGTGTGCTAACAAGTTATTGGAGAAAAAGACACATGTCCAGATGCTAATCCATGGAGCCTCTGAGGGTAGATGTTACCAAGCGAGGTGTGACAGTACTCCAGCACTCCAAGACTATAAACAGAACCTTAAGCAACTCATTTAAGACAAATCATTTTAGAAATGAAACATTTACTCATCGACATAAAACCTCCACTCTTTAATTGTCTATCTCATTCTGTGAAAGCACATTGAAAATCTACCAGCATTATAAATAGAACTGCTCAGTTAACAACCACTTTGATGTCTCAAATGAAGTCCACATTGCTACTCCCCCTGTCTACCTGTCTGTTTTTGTGAGATTGTCTCTGTTTAGACCAGCATTCCTGAGCTGGTAGTGAGATAGATGTAAATAAGCTATGATGAAAGATTAATTATTTTTCATTGGAGGGAGTTGCTTACCATGTACAAAAATTAGAAAGGTTTTTTTTATCTCACGAACATCCCAAAGTAGAGAAAGGAGATTATAATGTCAGCGGAAAGGTCAAGACCTCCCTGCTTTCCTCTGAAAAACAAATTACGTCTTTTAATCATGGTCCCCATTTTCAAATGCCACAGAACTTGAATATAGTCCTAATAATCTCCAAACGTTCTACTGGGATGCCTAATTTGGGTACTGTAGGCACTTCACAGTACTGATGGTTCAGGGTGTGGAGATCAGGGTACTGCAAATCACACATTGGTCTCTTGTCCTGAGGTATATAGGCACATACAAAAGGTGGTCTGAGCATGGCACCCAGAGCCTCTGGCTGTCCTTTGCTGAACATCTCACCCCCTAAAAACTGAGACTCCTTTAATAATACTCTGAACCTGAGGCATCCAGATTTTATGTCAAAAACCTTACCTTGCCTTATTGAAAACCCAGCCCTGGACTGGCAGGTGGGATGTGAGGGATACCGGCAAGAACTGGCTGTGCAATCTAGCTAAGAAAGAGCCCACCCACGTCTTGCATGATTTAGACAAGTACCATCCATCCCTCATGTTCATAATTCCTGAAGTTGCTTCCAAAATTCAATGTGTGGGACCTGAAAAACTCTCGTGGAGGGGGGCTGAGTGCAGATAAACTCCTAGACCTCTTGCCAGTACTCTGGAAGGCTAATTAAATGAATATGACTTTCAGTAACTTCCAAGCTAAACAATTTGCCAAAGCATTCAAACTTGCTAAAAATTGGAAGTGTTTTGCCTCTATTGGCTCCGTGCTCAGGCATACAGGATGGTTAGTTCTACCAATAATTCATGTACCTGCATGTTTTAATGACAACTGAAATACCCTGGCATTTCTGGGCTAGCATGTGTGCTATGATCTATGAGCCTACACTCCCTCTACCTTCACTTTGAACTGAACTGCTTTATTAAGCAACCCCACTACCCACCACTATCTAACATGCCAAGACCTGTGAAGTTTTCTTGTACAGTGCTGCCTTTGAATCCCTTCCAAGACCCAACCAGTAGCACCAGTATTCAGACACTGTAGGATGATACCCAGAGCCAATGAACTCAATCTTCCTTTGGGAATCTTGAAGGAACCGAAGGAGCCTGTTTTTTTTTTAACAAAGCCAATGAGAACCAATTGACACACACACTACAATTATCAGGACAGAGAGCTAGAAATGAGCATATCTGCAATAAAAATCTCTTTACACCTACCTACTTCCCCAGGAGAGAATGTTGCCTGTCCTAGAGGAGCAGAACAGGGCACTATATTCCTCAACAGAGGAATGTAGTAAAAAGAGGTTCCTCTGCCTTATCTGTACTGCACATGAAGCTGCTTCAGAAGCCGATTTCTAAGGATCCTTCTCTGATATTTACTCTTTCATTGTTACAAAGCAGGTAAGATATAGAGCCTTAAGATACCCAGGGTCAGATACATGAACAAACTCATGCATTTCAAGTGAGGTTAGACAATCAAGTAGGAATTTGGAATGAGATTTAATTCACAGATTAAGGTATCCAAATTTAGATGTTTACATGTTGACCTGTGAAATCGCACTGTGGTTGGTGGAGGGTCTAGCAATGCTGTCAGTGGCCTCTAAAAATATACTCAGCTCACCTTAAAGCAGACACTTTTATTCAACCCACCAATCAGCTTTCTTGATAACAGTGACTGTACTTTCTAGGAGCTTCAACCAGTTGGCCACATACCGACACCTGGTACCTGGAGTGAAACCCTAGAGTATCCATAACATTTGCACCAGATTGTCAGATATGATTTGGGATCTATGGAAGACCTATGGTCTTCTGAGCAGCATCAGGAGGCAAGACAACATGCCCGATAGCACCTAAAAGGACACTCAGCACGTATGTGTGGAAAGTGAACAGTGCAGAGGAGGCAAAACTGTTTGGCAACAGGGGACAGAAAGAGCCTCTATGGTTAAGTCACTTAGTGCCACTTGCCCTCAGGGCCATGGTCTATTTATTGTCATAGGCATGTCCTTTGAGTATAACCTTGTGACTCTCAGGCCTCGGAGTCTACCAGATGACTGGCTAATATATTGGTGACACAACCCTCTTGTACCATCTTAACTACTGTTAAGATGAAAATAGTACAACTGAAACATAACAGAAAGAAAAGAAGAAAAAAACCCAAACCAAAAAAACCCACCCAACAATCTACATGCTTATCAGTCTGATCTAATGTCCTCTCATCTTGGGATGAAAGGGCAAGGACAGCTTTGCTTCTTCTGACCAACAAACAAATATTCTTTATGCATTTGTTTGCACATATATATTTATTTATACTACAGCACTTCATAGCAAACTAAAATGGTTCCTGGCCAAAGTATGCACAATGTTTTTCAGTTTGGTTTCTGTGAATAGCTCCCAGAAATGTCTGGACAAAGACAGAAAAAGTTTGGAGCAACACCTACTCCTTGTGTTTTGCTGGATCCTAGCAAACACAAAACAGGATGCAGAATTGACAAAAGTCAGCAAAGGAGGATCTCTAGTTGTGTTTTAACATCTCCTGAAGTTGCCATGGGATCTCTTCTCTC
>NW_010512624.1:0-8590 GCF_000687285.1 Phaethon lepturus | reverse complement strand
TCCTGCTGATTTTCCTAGAGAAAGCCAAGGATGTGCACCATGCCATGCCCCGGAGCCCTGATTCCCAGGTGCCAACATTAGGGACTATTTCTCCCTCCGGTCCCCATGCCCAGGCTTCTTTCCTGTGCCATTAAACGCATGTGGGTTTCCGTGCACATCTGAGTCTCCCCCTGATCTGGGATCATGATGTGGCATGCATGCAGCCCTAAAAGCCCAGAATTTCTCCTGAGTTCAGTAGTTTAAGTTCATACCTATATAATAAGAGTGAAAAAAATCCCAGGAACAAGGTCTCACTTAATTAATTAACATACAGCTCTCTCCTTCCAGCCAACACTTCCAAGCCACTGCAGTCTAATTCCTAATTCCCTTCATGTCCCACATTGGTACATTTATACCAGCAGATCTGCTCCGGTAGGTGTGAGGGAGGCAGGGAGCAGGCAAAGGGTTTTATTACTTTAACTATTCCAAGATAATTAAGCAGGGCAACTTTTGGGTGTAACCGAGGACTAAGCCCCCTTTTATTGCTCTGACAGAGTAAAGAGGCCATAAAAGACATTTAAATTACCATTACCCTCAACAGTGAAATTCGGAGTCAGTCCAAAAGAAATTCTATTCATTTCAGGCTCACCGACTGAGATTTAGTCCCCAATTTCACAGCCCTGGAGAATATGGCCCTATCAAAACAAGACTCTTTAGCAAGCCGTTTCTGTAGCCTTTGAAGCAAAACAGAGAGGGGACATTCAGACAACGGTCAGGAGGTGGCTGCGGTGCTGGCAGTGAAGCTTGCTTGTGTCTGCAGAGAGCAGAGACACCTGAAAGCCCCCAGCTGTACAGGGAGGAGGTCTCCTTTCACTTGGCCTAAGCATTGGCATCTTCTCAGGTCGTTGTTTTTGATACACTCATATAAACTACGCCCTTCTCCTCGACTCAAACCTTCCAGCGGGATTTGCGATGCTCAGCTTTGGCTGGCTCATCTTTAGGCTGCAAGTTTGCTTACAGAGTCTAGTCCCTTCAGTTACTTGAGCAAGGGTAGACTGTATCATTGAATCTTCCGCATTTCCTTTATCTGTTATTTAAAACGGTAAGGCTTACCCGGGAGATGAATACAGGAACAGAGGAGTTGAAAGCTTTTATATCAGTCCTGTGCAAACAAAGTTAATGTGTCTTCCTTGTGCGCAAAGATTAACTGCGATTAAGTGCTCCAATATGAAAAACGAAGACAGAAAAATAGAAAAGTGTTGCAGTGCTTAGCCATCCTTCTTAAAATAACTACCATTGTGTTAGGCTTAAAAGGCATTTGCTAAAGATTTTGTGAAGAATTAAGCTTATTTGTTATTCTTTTAAGATAGAAACAAGAGTAAAGGAAAAGCTGTTAGTCAACATTGTCTTAGAAGATAAAGGTTTCTAGATAAGAGCATATATGGGTCAATAGAAGCTTCAGTAAATATCTTTCTTGATTGACAGGTCTCTTGAGATTTCTTTAGCTGGTTTAATGTCACCTTCTTTCTTTTTCTTTTTCTTTTTTTTTTAAACGCTCTTGCAGCAATATTAGCTGATGGGGGCAAGCAAGTTATGTCACACTTGTATTTGACCAACAGTGACACTAGGAAAACAGTGAGAAGCAACCTAAGGGATGGTGTTTGCACCATGTCACCCTAACTCAGGTTTCTTACAAAGAGGTTCAATTAAATAAATGAGATGGAGTCAGTTCAGACACTTCAGATTATGCAAGTTTTCAGCAGGGGAGACTTTTCTCTGATTTAACTAAACTTATGTAAAATCAGCCCTCAGAACATGGGTAGAAAAGAGCTGTACATTGCAAACCCTGGGCCTTAGACTCACTTGGGGGACTGGGCATCAGTGCTTCAAGCTGTTTGTCTGCAAGGTGTAGCTGTCAGGTGTTAAAAATTGCAAGCCTACCTAGAAGTCCTAAGGCAAAATACAAAATTCAAAGATCTTTTAAATTGCCTTCTGTGGCTAAGGTTATTTTTTTTTCAGTTTCCACACAGCCACAAAGATTAAAAACAACTTACACTGAAGAGGAAAAAAAAAAAAAAAAAGAGGAGATTCTCAGATGATAAGCTCATTCCACCAGCTGAGTATTTATAAGGGATTCAAAACAAAATAGTCTGAGCCAGGGTGTAGATGTGTCTGTCCCCCTGAAAATAACACCTCACTCAGCGAAGATGCCCTTTGACTTCCACGTGGCTATCTGAGAAGTCAAGTGCTGTTCAAAGCACTGATGAACACCACCCCTGAAATGCATCCAGCTGTGTGAGAAATAAGCTGAGACCGCAGTGCAGCATCCCTTGAATCTGAGTCTTAAAAGATAGCCACCCCCAGAAGAGATTCCTGTGCTGAACAGTGAAAAAAATAAATAGCCGTGCTTTGCATCAGGTTGCCAGAGTTTAGAGCATTTGAAGCTTTCCACGCCGCTGCAAGAGGCAGGAGAGGGCATGCAGATAGACAGGAGGGCAGGGAGGCACAGAGGTTTGCCCAAGTGGAGAAGCTGAGCCTGTTTAACTTCACTAAACAACCAACAAAAAAACTTTTTTCCTTATGGACAGATCGAGACAGGAGTAAACATCTTCTGAGTTTTACCAACCTACCCCACCAAATTAAGGCTTTTAAAACAAACCTTAGACTACTTACAGAGAGTCTATACCTGGGATTCGCAACAGCTTTCAGCCATGTCCCTGGGGCGTGTTGGACGTGGCAGAGCTGGCTGTGTTAGCAGAAGAGATGCCCACATGTCTGGACGTTTCCTCCAGCTCCAGCCACGCTTCAGAGCTGGCCTCCAGTCAGGGTCCCAGCAGGCACCTTGCTGTGCTTCTGGCTTGGCCAAGATTCCCATGGTTCGGTGCCTCTCGGCAAGCAGGGAAAGGAGTGGGTCCTCTCCTTGGTTAAGGTCACTTACCCCGCAGAGCTGAAGTGCTGCCTTTGGCTCTCACCGCCCACCCTGGCGGTGACTACGTGATGGTTGAGAAATGCTGAAAACCACAATAAGAACCACCAGGATGAAGCCCTGGGCCCTTCAGCCAGCAAGGGACCCCAGAAACCTGGCATCCACAGAAAATCAAATGATGCTTCCAATGCCTTATTCTGGACAAGCAGCGTGGTGTGAATCTCCCGGAAACATTGTCCTTCCCACTTCCCCCCATGTAGTCCCACAGGTCCTCTTTCTGGGATCGTCATAACCATGACCCAGGCGTGGGGACAGAGGTACAGCAGAAAGTTGCGCAAGGAGACACACTACCTGGGCAGCAGAGACGGAAAGGAGATTCCTCCTGGGAAAACAAACACAAAGACTGATAAAAGCCCTTGAAATACATTGTTCAGTGAGGACAAACCTGGGGAGAAACGATGTTCGATGCGACACACAACACTTCCAGAAAAATTTTAACCTTTTTCAACTCATGCAATTTTCAATGGGAATTAGTGCCAAGTGCATGGAAGAACTTCAAGTGTTAGCCTTCCCCACACACCCTACTGCTGGTGCTGGCTACAGCCAGCTCATATGATTTGAAGTTTGTTTTATCCTCAGTGCAAAGTCCTGTTTAAAATTCAGTAACGCATTTATTTATTTTCAGACACAACCTATTTCCCTAGCCTAAATACTGCCTGAGAGGCAACAGATAGTTCTGCCTTGAAATGTGATATGGCAAAAGCCTGGGTGATTTCGGCCTGTCTCAATATTGTGATCACCGTTCGGGAGTAAAACTCCTTCTCCCCCAGGCTGCAGGGACGCCGTGTGTGGATTAACACATGCATTTCCAGGCCCCTCACATCCACGTTGAGTGGGAGGGGTGCAGAGAAGAGCAGCATGAGTTTTTAGGGCTGGCAAAAGCCGCAAAAGCCATGAGCTGCTTGGTGAAGAAATGACTAACTTGTGAGCCAGCCCCACCCAGTCTGCAAATGCCTGTAAACACTGTGGAGAAAGGGGAATTGGCATAGAGTAGGAGAAGAAATCAGTAGAGACAATGTGTGAGGTGCTATCTTGAAGGACACAATGCAGATCTTGTCCGTCTCACAGGGCACAACGGAGATGATCTACCCAAGTGTGCTCATTGTGTGGTATGAGAGACCAAAACAGAGGGAATGTAAGAAGGAAAAAAAAAAACCAAAACACCACAAAAAACAAGGTAGAAAAGAAGGACAAAAACTATATTTGATGAAATGCTTATATTTTGCACAACAAGAGCAACCAAGTGGTGGGTGGGTGACACAAATGTTTCTTTGTGATCAATTACAGAGGATGTGCATATGGCCACGTCAACAAGGTGATTCAGAGCTTCAGCTCAAGCTTCGGCAGTTCGGAACTTTGTATTGCAGAAGTTTCCACATCAGCTACCTCTCCCCAAGGTGGCCGGATCCTGCCACACATGACAACACAGATCTCCAACACGTTAAGAGGGACAAACAACTAAAATTACCCTATCATAGATAGATAGATAGATAGATAGATAGATAGATAGATAGATAGATAGATTCAAGAAAAGTAACAAAAGACCAATTTAAAATTATTCTGGGACAAAACTTGGTAGATGAGTGCTTCTCCCATGCACCTACCCCAGGTTTTCATCCTGAGGCACTATGTAGATCCAGACAAGGCCTGGCTAAGTGCAGAGGTGAACAGAAAACCAGTAAACCCAAGGTCTCCATCTCTGAACTCCCACTCCCCTTCCTCCTCTGCCATTAATAGCAAGTGTTTGGTTTCAAAGTATGCCACTAGAAAATCCCCTTTTAAGTTGTGGCTTTTATCTCTCCCTCCATGGTTTTTCTTTTTAATTCTGCGCGTTGCCACTGCTCAGTGAGGGGACCTGGGTGTTTGCGCCTTTCTGCTAAGCTAAGAAAGGATGAGGTAATGATAACATAATTTCCTAAACTGGCTACTAATTAAGCACGACTCTGAAGCTTAGTACTGTGAACTGGCTCCATCATAACACAGAAATTGCTCTGTAACCTGAAAAAGAAAAAAAAAAAAGCAACAGCACATTTTTCAGTGACGGTGCTAGCCAAAGAAATTAAGTGCATTTTATAGCTTTATTTTTTAATTTTTTATTTTTTACTTTTTTTTTCTCCCCCATACTTGTAGGCAACAGGCCAAAACTTCTTGTGCACACAGGAGACAGGGCATGGGCATTTTTTTAGTGTGAAGTAAAAAAACATGAGAGGATGCAACTAAAGAGTACAGGAAATTCCCCTTTGGTGCTCCTCTGGCAAAGCACAGAGATAAACAGTGCCCAGATCAGCTTTTTGAACAGTCTCAAAGTGTTGCTCATGCATATGAGTGCGGAGGAGGAAAGCTGAACACGAGTACCTTCCCTTGCCTGGCTCTCCCGTCCTTGTGCTTTGAGTCACCTGCAGGAGTCAGGTACACGGGGATCAGCCTGAAAGGTCTCAGGAGGAATATTCAGTATATCTGAATATTCTGAATAGTATACTGAGTAGTGATAGGGATCGGGGCTGCAGCTCCTTCTCTCATGCCAGCAAGATGTCGATACGAAATACGCCTTCAATGGGAATAGCTGTGTCAGAGGCAGGGCAGGAAAGAGCCTACTCCCTGTTCAGTTAACAGGCATTGCCCACAGCCTGTTTTCTCTCCACTTCAGTGGTCCAGTCTTTATCCTGCCCCCACATTAAATCCAGATGCAAAAAGGCATCTTTCTACAGAAATACAATACAAGAAGCCCAAATTCTCAGAGATAAGGTGCAGTGCAGCCCAGCTGCAATACAAAGCAGCCAGTAGCTCAGTAAATTCAAAGAGCAATGAAGAAGAGTTGAACTGCTAAATAATTTGACAAACTTGCATGAAGCTCTAGATACTGACTTACGAACCTGATGTGCATATTAGGGTATGACAACAGAGGAGGGGATGTCACCCAGGGCAGGTCGGAAAGGAAAGAGAAAAATAGGTCCGCCAAAAGTTTCTTTTTTAATGCTGGACCCGATATATTGGTAGTATAGCATTGGTTGCTTCTGGCAACAGAGGTGTTGAGCCAAGGGAAGAGTTGAAATGTTGAGCCAGGGACATGACAGTAGCAGTACCTCCAAGGAGATGGGGAGACAAGCTGCTTGGGATGCTATGGAAAAACAAGCCAGTATCCTAGCCAGGAGCCAAGGAAAGAGCTGCTGGGGAGGGGAACGCCAGACCTTGGTGTTTTGGATACACAGGGAAAGAAGAGCCCCTCTCTTCCTAGCATTGTCACATCATGCACCGGGCTTGTTCCCATGCTTGTTCCTCTCACCATCTCTTTCTCACCACAGCACTGCTGAGGAAAAAAGCCACACAGCTAGGCTGGGAGCACAAGAGCTTTGGCTGTAAAGTAAAGGAGATGGAGGCTAATGAAGACCTAAAGCCCCTTCTTTCCCCTCTCCTTGTAAACCCACACCTGTGCATCCCAGCTATGCTCACAGCCAGGGTTTTGACTGGGACCTTTCTGGATGGCATGTTTGGGAATGCACAGATGAAATCAGCTTCACGCAGGGGAAAGTTGCCTGGCGTTAGTACACTTGAACACGAGCTCATAAACCCTGCCGATCTTCACAGCCAAGATATTTCTTCCCCATCACTCAGCACCAGCTCAGAGCTGCAACGGAGAGGGCACAGTGCTCCCAGCTCCAGTTCAACCTCCACTTCCCAAATGCTACATCCTCCATCTGAGAAGTAAGCCATCATATCACAGATCACAGAATCATTAAGGTTGGAAAAGACCTTCAAGATCATCAAGTCCAACCACCAACCCAGCACCACCAAGCCCATGTTGCATCCACTTCAGACTGCGCCTCATGCCACGCTCTTCATATGTTTAACATGAGCAAAATGAGTGATCACAACTCATAAGGGTATCGTCAAAGCACAGGGCTCAAGGAAGATGGAGTGTGCATCAGACTTACTGAATCAAGAAAAAACAGGCTTGGTTTTTCTTTTTCACTTTCTGCTTCAGTGAGTAGCGGAAAGAAATGTGTTTCCATCCGGCAGGCCTCATGAGTGTCCTCTGTGACCTTTAGCATTGCCACCATGTCTGTTTGTATATAGTCAGATCCTGAGCTGGTGTAAATAGTCATAGCTCCCCTACCTTGACAAAATGACCTTCTCTTCTACCACAGCTTCCACCCCCAGATTCTGCCTTCTCAGACTCTCCCACCACGAGTGCTTTCCATAGCTGACTGCAGCCTGACCCTTTCTTAGTCATGTCTATAGAGCTGTCTTATTTATTCCTAGAATTAATTTGGTGTTTTGGTGGCGGGTTTTTTTTAAGAAGGGGTAAGTATTTTTTGGTGCACTTCTGCTTTTGTTCTTGCATTTCTTAAATCTAAAAAGCAAAATGAAAAAATGATCACAAACAGAAGCTTCAAACACACCCCCATGTCATAGGAGAGCAGAGGAGGACTAGTTTGCAGCTCAACCAAGGGTTGCTCACTGAAAAGAAGGGTGGGATTCCTGGCTCTGGAAAATACTGAACTGTTTTGTATCAGCTTTGGGGTGCTCTTACCCAGAACAGGTCCTGCCAAGCCTCATACACCACACACAAGCTTCATTTCTTTGCCCCTGATCCATCTTCCCCTCTGGATGATAAACATCTCATTTGTTGTCATCCTGGCATCTTTCTTCTGCCCCAGGACCAGATCCTGTCAGACACAACCCATCGGCACATCCAGTCCTGTCTTCTGTAGAGGGCTCTGGAGCAGAGCAGAGGCTTCAGCCTGTGCTGGAATCCTCCTCCTCATAACAGCAGAGCCCCAGGAGGACGCACATCCACCACCCACAGACATCTCCATCACAGGCACAGAGCTCCCCTGTGGGTCAGGGAACATATGTGGATTGGTGATTAGGGCATTATTGTGGGATATGAGAAACCTGAGCTCAAACTCTTGTTCAGTGGGTGACACATACGTGCCCCTGCCATAGGCAGACACCCCTGAAATTCTGCTAGGCAGAAGCCTGATGCATCTGTCTCCTCCTAAAAGACAGAGAAACATTTGGGCCCTTTCAAGGATCTGGATTCATCTTCAGAAATGGTTTAGGTATTCAGGAACTACAGGGGGTAAACAGCTCAAACAAAAAGTACTTTTATTTTAACGTGTCTTTTGAAAAAGAAAGATCAAAATTATGTCTCCTGAAAGATTTTCTTTTATATTTTGAAATAGGAAATTCAACCAAACCATCCTGTTTGGCTTTTTTTTCGGGGGGGGGGAGAGGTTCCCCAAAATGTCTCAGTAAGAATTAATAAGTTTTTTTCCAAAGAAACTTCAAGTCAGAAATTTCTCACTGGCTCTTATTCAAAGCCAGAGTTGAAAATGTCAGGTTGTATGAAGTTCACAGTATCACAGAATCATTAAGGTTGGAAAAGACCTTCAAGATCATCAAGTCCAACCACCAACCCAGCACCACCAAGCCCATGTTGCATCCACTTCAGACTGCGCCTCATGCCACGCTCTTCATATGTTTAACATGAGCAAAATGAGTGATCACAACTCCAGCCTGTTCCAATGCTTGACCACTCTCTCCATAAAGAAATTTTTCCTAATATCCAGTCTAAACCTCTCTTGGCGCAGCTTAAGGCCATTTCCTCTCATCCTATCACCA
>NW_010512623.1:20825-40300 GCF_000687285.1 Phaethon lepturus | reverse complement strand
TGCAGGGGGCTTGGGCTACGTGACATGAAAAGGTCCTTTTCAACTCAAATATTCTATGACTCTATAATTCTATGATCCTATGATAACTTAGATTTTCTTGACATCCTTTCTATCAGTTGGTATCATCATTATAGTAATGAACTACTTCTGATTCTGAAGATGATTGGAATGTTTTCTGCCCAACTATGCAATAAGAAGGTAGTATTTCTCCCAAGAGGTGTAGGTTTATATTGAAAATCTAACATTGGTTTTTAAAACAAAGACAAGGATTTATTTTCCATCCTGTGTGCTATGGGACATTCTGTAAATTTTGTCACTAGGGAAGCAGGTTTTGTCCATCAGCTGCTGAGTAGGAAAAAGATCTAACTGGAGTCTGAGAACTAGACAAAGCATAGCTGATATGATCTGAACTGCATATCTTTAGTTTTCTGTTTTAGACTTCTGATGTCTCTTACTTTGAAGGAAGTTTTACATTTACAAAAAATACTGCAGTCTTTCTCCAGACCACTTCTACTAACAAGAACTCACTCTTACATGTTTAGTACCAAGAGAACAGCTTGACAAAACATTGTCAAAATAGATTCAGAGACCTCCTAGCAGCCTAGCAGAAACATGAAATTCTATAGCACATATCAAGTAATACAATTGGAAGTATCAATACTTTCACAACCTCATCTATACACAGCCATGTCTCTGAAGTTCAAGCAGCTGAAGCCTATCACAAAGGCAGTTATCTTTAAAAGTACTTGCTAATTATTTAAAATAGACTAACATCATGAAATTTCAGGTACTAAAATAGAAAATTTCTACACATGGAAATTTTCATTTTTTGGGGGATGTATTTTTTGTGTGTTTTTACCAGCAGCTATCCTTATGGCAACAGAAATTCATCCTTTACCAGAGCAGTTTAAATAAATTTTTTAATTATCTTGGCAGAAAATACATTATAGCTTCTGTAGTATCTGAAGAAGACTTGAACAGTCAAACAATAAATACCAGAAGTGCCACCTAATAATAAAATGGAGAAATCTTGCTCCTTCAGAAGGAAGGAATAGTTAAGGAAGTTACTGTTTTGGTTGGGATACAGTTAATTTTCTTCATAGTAGCTAGCAGGAGGCTATGATTTGGAGTTGTGCTGAAAACAGTGTTGATAACACAACATTATTATTTTCATTGTTGATGAGCATTGCTTACACAGTGTCAAGGTCTTTTCTGCTTCTCACACCACCCCACCAGCAAGTAAGCTGGGGGTGCATGGGAAGCTGGGAGGGGACACAGTTGGGACAGCTGACCCCAACTGACCAAAGAGATATTCTATACCATATGACATCATGCTCAGTATATAAAGGTGGAGGAGAAGAAGGAAGGGGAGAGGGAACGTTCAGAGTGATGGTGTTTGTCTTCCCAAGTAACCGTTACACGTGATGGAGCCCTGCTTCCCTGGAGATGGCTGAACACCTGCCTGCCCATGGGGAGTGGGGAATGGATTCCTTGTTTTGCTCTGCTTGCATGCGCAGCTTTGGCTTTACCTGTTAAACTGTCTTTATCTCAATACATGAGTTTTCTCATTTCTACTCTTCTGATTCTCTCCCCCATCCCACCAGGAGGAATGAGCTGCTCTGTGGTGCTTAGTTGCCAGCTGGGGTTAAACCACTACAGTTGCTCATGACTTTGCCACTCATCAGATCACTGCTACCTCCTTATTGTTGCACTGATGGTATCTCAGCACAACAGTGTCCATGTCATAAAATGATTTCAAACTTGATCTGGAAGAGATTATCTTTAATTCAGTATGATTAGGACTGGACTACAGAGAGCAACAGCCCAGAAGGACTTTCACAGCATTTGGCATAAGGTAGAAGTATGAAAATGTGGCAGAATTCCTGCAGGTTTCAGCATGGCCAGAGTTTAGAACTCACATACAGTATGTGAGAGCTACATACAGCATGTATGTGAGACAGCAACTTGTGCCACAAAGCCCAGGAAGCTCCCTGGCCTGTTAATGAAAGCTGTGTAGGTATAAAGAGTAGTTTGAACTGTGATGTAAGGAGTAATCTTGTGAATTTCCTAACCACCTAAATCATAGAATCATAGAATCTTTGGGTTGGAAGGGACCTTTTAAGGTCATCTATTCCAACCCCCCTGCAATGAGCAGGGACATCTTCAGCTAGATCAGGTGACAATGACACTTCCAAGGATGGAAGATCTTTTTGACAACACTTAAAAACACTTTCAAGAATGGTATCAAAGACCGTAACCTTTGATTCTACAGAAACAATTTTTGCCACTCTTAGACATCAGATCAGACCTTTGATTGGTTTATTCCCAAGCTAGGTGCCCGAAATAGAGATACAAAAAATGATCACTCCTGAAAATGTTGACTGGTTTATTTCCCACAGTTACTGTCATGTAAATAAACCTGGAGTGAGTGCTGTTGTTTTGTTTGGTGGGTTTTTTTTTTAACAGATTAGTTTACACTACAGCCAAAGGACATATACGTTCTTATCTCATTAAAAAAAACCAATGAGAACTTGTATCATACAAGTAAAGTTTTGTGCAGATCAGTGTATAAATGCACAGCTTGTTCATTCTTGAGCTGTTGCATTTCATCATATGGTATATTACTCTAAATCACCATCTGTTTCATTTTGGTTTAGTATATTGGACTATGAAGTATGGCATTTCAGACCTCTGATGCACAGTTCTTGTCAGACTTAACTTTAGTGGCTGAAGAGGTCACTGTTTGCACAGCTGGAAGTGGCAACCTGCTCACACACCACAATGAAAGCTGACAGAAACCATGCATCATGGTCCCCACAATGCCAACCTCGCCTGATTTTTTTCTGAAATGGCCAAGGGACATTCTCACTATACAACATAGCAAAGATGCTGCCTCCTAGAGAAATCTGTTAAGGCAAAGTCAAACTCCAATTGTGTATCACTGGTGAAGGTGATCTCAGCTGAACAACTTTGGCTTGAAACTCTCTGATAGAATTCATCTACTTCCAGATAAAACATGTTTACAACTTAGGAAGCCTCAACAGGTTGTCCTGTGATGATGGTTGCAGCTCTCACCTGAGACGCAGTAGCTTTTCTTGTGCTTTGTTGAAGTATAGCCCAAAATGGAAGAGAGGATGTCCTTGAATATGTGGTAGTTAACATTGACTTAAGTGCAGCTAGAAAATCAGGAAGTCAGAAGCGCTGGATGCTTGAAAATACTGTTCTTAAGCAACTTTGTACCTGAAAGGTCCTCCCAGTTTTTGTATCTGGTTCTACCAATCTGTGCAGTCATTTTTTATCAATGAGATCTTCAAGTCCTCATATCAAAACCCTCACTGGCTGAGAGAAATTGAATTTCAAAATTAAATTGACCATGGTGCAAGTCACTCATTTAGCTTTTGTCTTGACTGAGTATATTTCAGATTGATAAATTGGTGGATATATCCCTACGGGAGTTAAGACAATGAGGTAACTTGCAAAGATGGAATACAAATCCCAAAGATTTTCTTTTCCACTGTTTTTTTGGGGGTTTTTTCCAAAGATTTTCTTTTCCACTGTTTTTTTGGGTTTTTTTTTCCTCTCTCTTTTTCTCTCTCTCTCAGAGAAGTAGGAAACAAGTTTGCAATGAAACATGGTTACAAACAAACTGCCATAAAAATGGTAAGATTTTTGGGCTTTGCTCCTCTAGAATGCTGTTCTGTGTCCTTTAGTGATACAGCACTTTGGATGTTAACATTCAGTTTCATCCCCTAGGATAAAAGCTATGGAAATTGTTTTTAAAATAGTCTCAAACAGGGAAGGAAAGAAGAAAGATATATACATACCATTCCAAGAATCAGGATATAAACTCTGGGTCTTCATCATGCAAGGTACTGAGAATATCCTTTCACATTCAGAGACATTTCCAGTTCCATCTAGGAGGTGAGATCCTTTGCGAGGTGTCAAGGGCTTTGAGAATCACACTGGATTAAGCTTTCAATGCTTTCTTTATAGCCTTTTTACATTATTAACATGCTGTGAAATTTCACAAAGGCTTTTTCTGTGATTATAAGGAGTCACATAACACCTAGTATTGAAGGAAACAAGAGGGACAGAATGAACAGTAACTAGAAAGAAGAAAATAAATTAATACATAAAAATTATGATCACAATGGTAATGCTTGAATGAATAGAAGAATTTATCAATGTCACCAAGGACAACTGAATCATGTCAAAAATATATTACTCAAGCATATGACACATGCTTTTTAAATGAAATCAGTATTTTGAAAGAGGGACAAAATAAAGTTGAATAATACACTTCTTACAATTTGTGTTATGATTATTCTATGTTAAATGAAAGGCTTTAAATAAATATATGTGGTTTTTTTTCTTGAAAAGAATTATCCCAATTTAAATATTTGTCAGTTGTTTTAAGACAAGAGATGCTATATTTTATATATGAGAAAGAGGAGAAATAATATACACTTGCAATCCATTTCTGAGTACTTTATTCTCCATTAACATGCTATCCCAAAATATACAGTAATATTTTAACGGTGGATGAGGAGCAGACTGAGTGTACAGAGAGAGATTTTTGGTAATTCTGTTTCAGATTTCTTTAAGTATACTGTGCAAAAGACCTAAGCTTCTGTTTTCAGAGAATCATAGAATCATGGAATCTTCGAGTTGAAAGGGACCTTTTAAGACCATCTAGTCCAACCCCCCTGCAGTGAGCATCTTCAACTGGATCAGGTTGCTCAGAGCCCCATCCAACATGACCTGGAATGTTTCCAGGGATGGGGCATCTACCACCTCTCTCAGCAACCTGGGTCAGTGTTTCATGACCCTCAGTGTGAAAAATGTCTTCCTTACATCTGTCCTAAATCTGCCCTTTTTTATTTTAAAACCATTACCGCTTGTCCTATCGCAACAGGTCCTGCTAAAACATCTGTCCCCATCTTTCTTGTAAAGCCCCCTTTAAGTACTGGAAGGCTGCAAGAAGGTCTCCCCGGAGCCTTCTCTTCTCCAGCATGAACAACCCCAGCTCTCTCAGCCTTTCCTCATAGAAGAGGTATTCCATCCTTCTGGTCGTTGTTGTGGCCCTCGTCTGGACCCACTCCAACAGGTCCATGTCTTTCCTGTGCTGAGGGCTCCAGAGCTGGACACAGGACTGCAGAGGGGGGTCTCACCAGAGCAGAGCAGAGGGGCAGAATCACATCCCTTGACCTGCTGGCCACGCTGCTTTGGATGCAGCCCAGGATGTGGTTGTCCTTCTGGGCTGTGAGAGCACATTGCTGGCTCATGTCCAGCTTTTCATCCACCAGTACCCACAATTTTTGCTGCTCTCGATCCCTTCATCCTCCAGCCTGGACTGATACCTGGGTTGCCCCGACTCAGGTACAGGGCTCTGCAACCTTGTTCAGGTCCCTCTGCGTCCCTCCCTTTGTGGACCCTTACATTTTTCTTAACCTAGCCATAACACCTCAGAGGTGAAGGTCTACAGTTTTTCCTGTTTAAGCCCCTCAGCACTCTTGAACCACAGAGTACAACATAACCCTTATTCCCGCTGGGAGTAGATTGACCTGTGCCACTGTATGCTCTTTGGGTGCCTCTCTGTGGAGTAAAAGCAGGTACAATTACCAGACTTACAAGAGTGATAAGTCTCCATGTGTCATGGATTAGCCCCAGCCAGCAATTAAGAACCCCACAACCATCCACTCACTCCGCCCACCGTGGTGGGGGAGAGAATTAGAAAAAACTCATGGGCTGGGATAAAAACATTTTAATAGGACAGCAAGAGAGGAGGAAACAGCAATAATGATGATGATGATGATAATGATGATAATAATAATAACAACAACAACAACAATAATAATACTGACAAAAGAATGTTTAAGAAAAAGTGATGCCCAATACAGCAATTGCTCACCACCCAGTGATTGACGGCCCATCCCCAAGCAACGATTCCCACCCCCCGGCTAACTCCACTTTATACACTGAGCATGACGTTATCTGGTAGGGAATATCTCTTTGGCCAGGCTGGGTCAGCTGTCCCGGCTGTGCCCCCTCCCAGCTTCTTGTGCCCCTCCCTGCTGGGAGAGCGTGGGAAGCTGAAAAGTCCTTGACTGAGTATAAGCACTACAGCTACTTAGCCACAACTAAAACTTCAGTGTGTTATCAACATTATTCTCATACCAATGCCAAAGCACAGACCTATCCCAGCTATCAGGAAGAAAAACCAACTCCATCCCAGCCGAAAGGGGGACACCATGTTTCACCCCTTGGTAGATATATCACTGTATATTGCCCTTTTAGCCTGGGAATGCAGCAAAAATTAAAAATTTTGCTGTAAAAAAGTCACCATCTTCACTGTGGTTCTTTCCAATACCTCACTAATAACCCACCTGAAGCAGCTTGTCTAGAAGGCTAATTTTCATGTCATGATTTCTATCTGCCTCCTCTTACACTGATACAATTTTCTAGGTCTGGCTCTGAGCAAATTGGCTATTTCAGAGAGGCTGCTTCCTATGACTGATAGTCAAGACTCATGGCTCCAAGGGTTGTCAATACACAGAATGAAAGGACGAGACTGAGCTAGACATGTGGCACAAAATTGTTGTGGTAACATTATTCATTACCTTGTTTATTTTTTTCTATGAATCATTATAAGCAATACCAGTCTCCATCTTTCATCTGTACATTGAGAAAGTAAACATGCTGTGACACAGAAAGGGAACAGGAGGGTTAAATTTCTCCTATTCTGTATGGAGCATCCATAATAAACTGAAATATCCTCAATCCCATGATTCAACCAGCATGATCTTTAGTTGAAAAATTTTTGAGTTTTGGTGTACAATGAAAGTCAATAGTTTATCTGAGAATAAGGGGGAAAATGTTCCCTTATGATGAATGGTTTATTCATGGTTCTTGCTTTATAAATGACAAAAGTTCAAGATGAGATACTTTTTATGTCAAGGACTGTGTAATTTAGTAATGGGCTAAAGAATGGTTTCTGAAAAAATGAGTTCCCAAGAGACTTCAATGAAACTGTACATGAAATGCCACACAAAGGCTAGAAGGTGATAAAGTTCATAATATTATGAACTAGCAGAATTCTGTATCCCTGGTGAGAAGTTTTACTAGATAAGGAAGCTGCTAACTGCATTATGAGCTCGCTTCTGTTTCTAAAATAATAGAGTATTGCATTATCAATAACTTGGTATTTGAATAACAAAAACATGGATCATACTGATAGAGTTACTGTGTAGGATGAAAGGTTCTGATTTGTGAAAAAAAGAAAAAAAAAATCCACCTGTCACTTAGCTGTTCATCCAATCTTGCAGCTAATTGTCATCACTCTCTGAAATGTTGCCTGTGAACGATGGGGTGTGGTGGGCTAATCCCAGCCAGCAGCTGAGCACTACACAGCCTCTTGCTTACTCCAGCATCTGCAGTGCATGGGGGAGAGAATAAGAGCAAAACTGAGGAAACTCCTGGGTTGAGATAAACATAGTTGAATAAATGAAGGGAAAAAGAAGAAAAAAACCCCACCAAAACAAGCAATGCAAAGGCAATCATCACTTTCAACAAGGAGATTGATGCCCAGCTAGTCTCTGAGTAGTGGCTGCCTCCCCAAAACTCCAATCCCCTAAGTTTTTATTGCCGAGCATGACATTAATGATACAGAATAAGAGGTGGAGATTGTTCTGGGTCTGTCTGGGATGGATTTAATTTTGTTCATAGCAGCCTAGACGGTGCTGTGTTTTGGATTTGTGACTCAAACAGTCTTGGTAGCACACCAGAGCTTTGGCTATTGCTGAGCAATGGGTGGGCAAGAAGTTGTGAGGGGACACAGCTGGGATAGGTGACCCCAAGTGATCATATTACATACCACATGACTTCATGTTCAGCAGTAAAATCATACTCATAGAATCATAGAAACAGAGAATGTTTTGGGTTGGAAGGGCCTTAAAGATCATCTAGTTACAACCCCGCTGTGCCTTGGGCAGGTATTTCTTCCACTATAAGAAGCTCAAAGCTTCATCTAACCTGGCCTTGAACACTTCCAGAGAGGGGGCATCCACAACTTCTCTGGGCAACCTGTGTCAGTACCTCAGCACCCTCATTGTGGAAAATTTCTTCCTAATATTGAATTTAGATCAATCATCTTCCAGTTTAAAACTGTTATCCCTTGTTCTATGACTATAATCCCTGACAAAGAGTCCCTCCCCATCTTTCCTGTAGGCTCCCTTTAAGTACTGGAAGGCTTCTACAAGGTCTCCCTGGAACTTTCTCTTCTCCAGGCTAAAAAACCCCAACTTTCTCAGTCTGTCCTCATAGGGGAGGTCTCCAGACCCCTGAGATAATCTTTGTGACCATCCTCTGGACTGGGTCAAGCAAGTCCATGTCTTTCCAGGTAGGGTCTCATGAGGGCAGAGTAGAGGGGGAGAATCACCTCCCTCGACCTGCTGGCAGAAGAAGGAGGAAGGGGGGGATGTTTGGAGTTAGGACATTTGTCGCCCAAACTAACTGATATGCATGATGAAATCCTGATTTCCAGGAAATGGCTAAACATCTACCTGCTGATGGGAAGCAGTGAACAAATTTCTTACTTTGCTTTGCTTGTGCACACATTTTGCTTCACCTATTAAGCTCTCTTTATTTCGACTCACAGGTTTTCTTGTTTTTGCTTTTCTGATTCTCTCCACTATCCAAGAGGGACAGAGTGAGGGAGGCATTAGGTGGGGTTTAGCTGCCAGTCAGGGTCAGCTACCCCACCACAAGGGGCCAGTGACTTGTTTTAATGTCCTGAAAAGTATGATTTCATCTGTTGTCTCTTCCATAACACTCTGTTCTGCAAAATTTCATATAAATCTGTCTTTCTGTCTCCATTTCCTTGTTTTCTTTTTACTTGTTTTAAAAATATAAACACTGAAAAGCAATAATTCACATATTCACCTGGTACTTCAAGCAGCACTGCTTTTATGGCAGCACTGTTGCCATAACTTTTCCCTTAGAGGTTTTTTTCCATGTAATATTTCATTAATGGCAAATGGGTGAATAAATAAATGTATCTATCACGAAATCACTTTCAGAATTTGTCAAAAGTATTTTTCAGATAATCATCTTCTCATTTACTACTTCTTTCATTTCTTCCTTCTGTATTACTTCATAGGACTCTATCATGTGGTCTCCCACTTAGTCACTTTGGCACAGATCTTGACAGTTTAGACTTGACTTGGCTTTGGTTTTCTTAACATTTCTTAATTTTCCATAAGTCTTGTTCACTGTTTCACAGAACTTTTGCTATTAATATATCATTACACTAATTTTGACACTCTCTTCAGAATCTTCTAAACTTTCTGGTTTTTATACCCTCTCTGTATCTCTGTTGAAATGGAACACAATGTACTTATTTCCTCATGTTACGTGGTGTTATATGGCTTATTCATATTACTCTTTCTATACACACTACAGACTTTTCCAAAATATGGTGGGTATATTTTGAGTCACCAGCATATTCCAGAACATGTATCAATCTGTCATCTAGAATCTTATCAAAATCAATAAACACAGAAAACTCTAATTAATTAGCAGAGATATTATGAGAGCAATTTGATATATAGTTGGGAGGGCATATGAGGCTCGGGCACTTAGTCTACTTTCCTGGTAAATTATACTTTAGATCATCAGTGTGGAAAATATCATTTCACACTTGATTTGCTACTTTGGGGAAAAGAATGTTAAGATTCACAATTCCTTCCCAACTTTCATCTTCCAAGGCTCATCTGACAAGTTACCCTAAGGGTGGTATGTACTACATACTGCAGTATTTCTTCACAGGTGTGCTAAAAGGCCTCAGTTCTTCATCTATCTACCTATGTATTTATCTATCTATCTGACCTGTTGTATTGTCTTTTCTTTTGAGAACTAGAATGCCAACAATATCTACTTCCTTATTCCTTTAATGCTTTAATATTTTTTCATCTCATTTGTTGAACATTGGTTATAAGATCAGATCAGCATGAAGCAGAAATGTGGGTGGTAGGCAGGGTAAGGAAAAATTTTACTTTGATGTGAAGAGCTTCTGTGGGGTGAAGGTTTCAGAAAGAGACCCCCATAAATTAATCATGAGATGAAATCTTTTTTAAAAGACAAATCTATTGTGAGATAAAATCTAATGATAATTATTCCTTTCTCTGAGGTGTGGAATTGCCCCTCCTTTGCTTAAAATGAATTAATCTGACAAGACTTTACTGTAGACCTAATTGTTCTACAGCTGCAGAACTGCATACAGAGATGTGAAGCACTACAATATCTACTGGGGGAATTCTGACAGCTGTCACAAACCCTCTACTCATTGTCAAGTGACACTGTCAATCCCATTACTTACCTCTTTACATGCCAAGGGACTGTTACAGGCTTTAAGCAAAGTAAAAGGCAAAGTTTGAAGACACAGGATGCTTGAAATAGTGGTTTTATCAAGTTCACATCCAAAATTCATTTGCAGAAGTAAATCAAATACAAGATGAATCCAGCACATTAATCAAAACAATCAGGACTCATCTATGCAAGTTGCAAATGATATTTCAAAATCCTGGTAACCAATCTGTTTGTCGTGTATCAGCCATAAATGATCACAGTTGGGTAATAAAGAACCATTTAGCCTATGCTAAGATTAAGTAGTGCAACTAATTGAGAACTGTCTGAAATGATGTAAATTCAAGCATTGTTAGGAGAACAGAGGCTTGAACTGTGTCAAAGTTAATTTACTAAATTGAAGGAATAACGAATGCCAACAGTGCAGAGCCTTGGTTTAAGCAATAAGAAAGGGAAATAGACAGGCCGTTCTAGAAATCTGAATTCCAGAAGTCTATTTAAACCAGATTATACCTATAGGAGACTTGCCTTGAATTTTAAAATGTCACAATGGACACAAAATGGAAAACATGCTCATATTATTGTCTGCTGTATCTTGACATTATAAACCACTGTCATGTTCTTTGCGAACTGTGATCCACTTCCCAGTAGAAATATGAAAAATGATCTGTTATAGCCAAATATTGATCAAAAAAATCATTTTGATGGGGTCTGAATATATATATTTCATCTATTAACAGAGAAAGTAAAGGTTAATGAAACTATCTGAACAATGCAGAATGCTGAATAATAAGGAGGTCACACAACCTTTTCCATTTCTGCTTGGGGCCAAAAGTAACATTTAGTAGTTCATAATATTTTCAAGCTTTATAAATGTTATGTCATTAGCTATTTTCTGCCTGGAGAAAGAAGAACTGATAGGCGTCGGGAGTGTATACAGAGATAATAGAATATTAAATAATGCCTAACTTGAGATACAATTTTATATTCAGTTTGTTCTGAAATTACATATTTTCTGATAAGTATGCTATATTCAGTAAAGAAAGGAAATGTGATATAGAGGACAAAGAATTAAGTTGTAATATTTTTATATATTTATATTTTTATGTTAGGGTCTGGGAAAGGTTTACCACTACCAACTGTAGTACAATAGAGATTTTTTTTAATGATACATAACCAAAAATAAAAGAAAAAAAATGGTCTGGCATCTCTAATGAGAGTAAATGAAATTATCTGCAGTTCTATCTCATCACATAATCAGAAGTACTGTATTTGGAGGAAGAAATGCAAAGTGTGAAGTTAAATTAAAAACAGTTCATCCACTTCCCTGTCATGCAGAAGTCAGTGGGTAATGGATGAATAAATGAGGTAAAATGCACCATTAAACCTGAAAGGCTAACTGAGGTTTGAGAAAGTTAAAGAAGTCATGCTTGCAAAAATTTCTTCAAAATATAATGTATTATTTTCTTTAAAGTAGTTACCAAGAATAAAATACTGCCCCTGGAGAAAAATTTCTATTAAAAGAAGGAAACAACTATTGCAGAGATCACTGTAGGAGAACTTTTGTGCAAGTCTGTTTATTCTCAGTCTTCAGTTTTTTTCTCAAAAGATAAAGAAAGATTATGTGGTAGATGTACTGAAAATTAATTTTGTATTCTTTATAAAACTTCCATATC
Organism: Phaethon lepturus; assembly: GCF_000687285.1. Taxonomy (NCBI): domain Eukaryota; kingdom Metazoa; phylum Chordata; class Aves; order Phaethontiformes; family Phaethontidae; genus Phaethon; species Phaethon lepturus. The sequence goes on along the minus strand of NW_010512623.1, from coordinate 28,262 downwards.
TAATCTTCCTTATTTATAGGTAAACATATGATCAAGTAATGCAGAATCAGAGAATATTTGAGGTCAGCCTCCAGAGGAAGAGTCCTCCAGGGGTCTTCCAATCCAATGCCTCTGATCAAGCAGGGCCACCTAGAGCCAGTTGCCCAGGACTGTGTCCAGATGGCTTTTGAGTATCTCCAAGGTGGGAGACTCCACCAACGCCCTGGGAAACCTCTTGTCTTGTCACTGGGCATTGAAAATAGTCTGCCTTGATCTTTTTCACTCTCACTATTCAAATATTTGTACACATTAATAAGATCACCCCGAGCCTCCCCTTCTCTAGGCTAAAGAGTCCCAGCTCTCTTAGCATCTCCTCGTAGGAGAGATGTTCCAGTCTGTTAATTATCTTTGTGGCCTTTCAGGGGATTTTCTTCAGTGTGCCCATATCTCTCTTTTACTGAGGAGCCCAGAACTGGACCCGGTGCTCTAGCTATGGCCTCACCACTGCTGAGTAGAGGGAAAGGATCATCTTCTTCAAACTGCTGGCAATGCCAAGGATAACATTTGCCTTCTTTTCAGTAAGGGCACATTGGTGGCTCATGTTCAACTTGGTATCCACCAGGACCCCTAGGTCCTTTTCTGATAAGTTGCTTTCCATCTGGATGGCATCCAGCATGTATTTGTGCATGGGGTTGTTCTTCCCCAGTTGCAGGCTTTTGCATTTCTCCTTGTTGAATTTTGTGAGGTTTGTGATGGCCCATTTCCCCAGCCTGTCGAGGTCCCTCTGGATGGCAGCACAACCCTCTGGCAAATCAGCCACTCCCTCCAGTTTTGTGTGCTCTGCAAACTTGATGAGGGTACACTCTGCCCCATCATCCAGGTCATTGATGAAGATGTTGAACAGGAACTGCACCCAGTACAGACCCCTGGGGTACACCACTAATTTCTGGCTTCCAATTAGACTTCGTGGCACTGATCACCAACCTCTGGTTCTAGCCATTCAGCCAGTTTTCCATCCACCTCACTGTCTGCTCATTCAGACCATGCATCAACAACTTGTCTATGAGTGTCTTATGGGAGACAGTGTCAAAGTCCTTAGTGAAGAACACGTAGACAATGTTGACTGCTCCCTTCTCATCTACCAAGCCAGTCACTTCATCATAGAAGATTATCAAGTTGGTAAAGCATGAATTCTTCTTAGTGAATCCATGCTGACTATTTCTGATGAATTTCTTGTTGTTCATGTGCCTGGAAACAGTTTCCAGGATTAGCTGTTCCATCACCAAACCAGGGGTCAAGGTGAGGCTCATCAGCCTGTAGTTTCTCAGATCCTCCTTTTTGCCCATTTAGAAGACTTTCATTCACATTACTCCATTCCTGAGGCACCTCTCCCCATTGTCATGACCTTTCAAAAATAATCAAGAGTGGCCTTGCAGTGACATCAACCAGCTCCCTCAGCACTCGAGGGTACATCACAGCAGGGCCAATGGACTTGTGAAAGTCCAGTTTACTTAAGTATTGTCTAATCTGATCCTCTTCCACCAAGTCTATGTCTTCCTTGTTCCAGATTTCTCTTTGGTCTTTGGGATCTTGTGTTCCTCAAGGCTGGTCTTGCTAGTAAAGAATGCGGAAGCAGGTCCCCTGCCTCACTCAGCAATAGACCCACATTTTCCCTAGTCTTTCTTTTGCTACATATGTATTTATAGAAGCCTTTCTTGTTGCCTTTGACATCTCTCACCAGATTTAATTCTTGTTGGGTCTTGGCTTTCCTAACTGTGTCTCTGCATGCTTAATGTCTCTAGATTCCTTCCAGGTTGTCTTTCCTTGCTTCCACCTTCTGCATGCTTCCTTTTTGTGTTTGAGTTTTACCAGGAGCTCCTTGTTCATCCATGTAAGCCTCTTGCTATTTTTGCCTGACTTCCTGCTCACTGAGGTGGACTGCTTTTGAGCTTGGAGGAGGTGATCGCTGAATATTAACCAACATTCTTGGGCCCCTCTCCCCCTCAGGGCCTTATCCCATGGGACTCTTCTAAGCAGATCCCTGAAGAGGTCAAAATCTGCTCTCCTGAAGTGCAGGGTTATGATCTTGTTTTTTGCCCTGCTTCTTTCTCTCAAGATCCTGAACTCCACCATCTCATGGTCACTGTATCCAATTGCTGTCTTCACACTTCAGCTCCCCAACGAGCCCTTCCTCATAAGTCATTGTGAGGTCCAGCAGAGCACTTCCCCTTATTGGCTCTTCAATCACTAATAGTGACTTTGTATTATACTGTCTTGTCATTTTCCTATACAAAAAACTTTTTAAATCCTTAATGTTCAAAAAAATAGATTACTTTGTTTGCCATTCTGTCACATAAACCAGCATAAGATTTTCTACCCAGCTTTTCATTTGGTAACTCTGATAGGTTAGGGAAGAATGTTTTCCATGTCAAGAGATTATCACAGTTGGTCAGAAGATTATAAATATTATGCTTAATTTATAAAAATACATGAAACATTTCTGGTTTATGTTTTTCTTCCTGACCCTGTTTTTGTGAAAAAAGCAAAGGAATTTCTTTATTTTTATTTACTCGTGTATCTATTTATATACACCTTTGCCACTTTAAATTCTCCCAGAAGCCCTGTGTTCAGGGTTTGAAAAAACCCAACATTTAATTCCTAGTCAAAGTTCAAGAACTCAGAAAAAAACCAAAAACATCCCATTGATTTTGGCTTGATGTAAAACTCTTGAAATTAATGGGTGCTCTTCCACTGGCTTCCCTGGACCATAGATCATGTCCTTAACGGGCAACTGTGGAGAACATTTGTTTAGAAAACATTTTGGACCTCTACGAAGTTTTTCTGAGCTTGTCATGGGTAATTTGAGCAAAGCTAAGATGCACTTGATCTCATGAAAGACCATTTCTTCTTCTCTAATGGCACAGTTAAGAGAAAAGACTGAGGTAGCTAGGATTGCTTAGCATGGGAAAGGGAAGTCTTGAAGCAGTCAAGAATAACAGCAGTCTTTTAAAACTTCAGAGGAGGTTGCCAAGAAGACAGCAAGGTTCTTTAGTGGGGAGTACAGTAAAAATTAGAAACTGGTCATAATCTGGAATGCATGAGGTTTCACTGTGAGAATAATCAAGCATTGGAATGAATTGCACTTACAGATTATATAGTCTTGGTCCTTGGAGGTCCTCAAATTCCAGTTGGACAAAACCCTGAGCAACTGCTCTGAATTCAGTGTTCACCCTCTTTTGAGCTGGTGGCTGGACCAGACACCCCCTGAGATCCCTTTTAACCTAAGTGACTCCATGACTCAGATTTCTCCTGAGTGCACCGGTTCTTTATAGCACTCCCCATTATCATACATTTTATGTGAAAATTATCTCACTGATATCTTAATGGTGATTTCAGTGATTGTTTAACAAAATGATAACTATCTCAAAAACAATGAATAAAAAAATACTAAGCTTTCCTAGGTAAAATTTCTCCCTGTTTGCACCCAGCCTTACATAATAAAACACAAAACAAAAGCCTGGCCATACCAAATTATTAATAACTTTCTCATCAAAATTACCAGAATTTCCCCTGAAAATGAAATATTGTTAAAAATAAAATTATTCTAGTGAACTATGAGGTAGATTAAAAGGGTCTTAATTTTATTTGTGCGTTAAATTTAATCTGAATCTTGAATTTTCCCTTTTGAGGTCAGCATTCAGAAAACTTTTGATAATTCCAGCTGCAGAATATGATAGGGCAAAAATAACATTACTGAACAACAATGCACCCATATTTTCATAAATGCTACCTTCTGCAAACAGAATTTATCTAGTAACAGCTGCTTTTGTAGTCATCTTCCTTTTCACTTTTACCCTCTGAAGATGTGGTTGATGAAATTCAAATTATAATTTTCCGTTTAGTATGTTTGTTGGGTGTAAGATTCTATGTTATTTAACTGAATAAATTAAATTCATTTTCTGGGAAAGTAAAAAAGAACACCAAATGTTTGAATATGCAAATTCTCTTGGTTGTGGTCCTATATAATTAAATGCAGGAAAAAGTTCTGAGATCTTACATTTTTAATATTCATTAATAAAATGTAGAATTGTTTAGGACTTTTAGGACAGGAATAAATGTGAACTTCTTTTGGGATGCATTCTGAAGGGTGTATCACTACTGGGTAAACTTGCTGTGAATGGTCAGTCATTCTAAGGACACAAAAAACCCAGATGTGATGTTGGACACATAAGTTTCCCTTAACGCCATAAGCTTAAAAAAGTGGTACACTTCTCTCTGCTGGTGTGTTGAACTAATTGAGAACGATCTTAGTCATTTAGCTAACAAAGAAAATTAACTGAGACAGGCTACCTTTTCTTTCATGATGGGACTTTAGATGCAAGACTGGTGCTATAGTTTTTCTTTTTTAATATGTTTGGACATTTATGTTACATTGCATAACCATAGATCTAAAGATACAGTTTAAGACCTTACAATCGTAAATTGTCATACTCTATAATGTTTTTAATGTCAGTGGGAGTAATTATGGAAAAAGGAGTAAATCCATGTAGGTAAAGTCAGTATCTGTTTCTTAAACCCATGGAAAATATTAGAAAATCTTTTTGAAAGATCTGGCCCTTAGTTCTCAACACCACAAAATGTGAAAAACCGTCAACACCTAGTATGTTTCTAAAACACATTGCTTGAAAGTCATTGTCAGGAGGAAATTTAGAAATTTCTCAAATGATATTTCTGTGCATGGTTTAGAAAGAGTCTCCTTCTTTCTCTATTTGCTTGCTTGCTTACATACTTATTTATTTAGAAAAGTAAATTCTGTTATTTTCTGACTTAGCAGGAACTTTTTTTTTGCTTCTAGATATGCACAGGCCCATTGATAGCTACTAGTTTATTAAATCTTTAATAAATAACATTATAGCTTATCTCTATAAGCTAAAATCAATACAACACAACAAAGATAACGTCATCCTTGACCTTTATGTTTCATTTCATTTTTATTAAACTTAGGTAACTCAGTAGCTCTTCATTCAGAGTTTGAAACTCAGCTTATAAAATGAACATTTGAAACTTTCTCTTGGAGTAAACACTCCAGTCAGTACTGCCATAGAAAGCTGCAGTGTCAGCCTGCCACTTCGTCTCCTTAGAAGTTACCTAAATTGGGCACATGAAACTATAAATAATATTTTAAAAGGTATGTGTATATACAATTTTATTCTATACATATGCTAACCACTTGCCAGCATTTGTCTAATGTGCACAATTTGACTTTTATGTTAAGTGCTTACACAATATAAGAATAGGTACCAAACACCCAGTCTTACGATTTTTAGAAATCTTTGTTAATTTATATATTAAAATTAAATATAGCTATAAGCCTTCCACTCAGACGACTTGATGCTACAGAAAGGTTGATAACTGTATGAAGTGAAGCAATTTTTTAAAGGAGATAAATATAATTAACCACATCCTTGCTAGAAAATAAAATCTTTTTTTTTTGAATTTGGAATCAATTATTGTCTTAATTATTTTGGTAAAATGACAATGATTTCCAGTAATCATTATGATTCGTTGCTAGTGTATTTATTATAACATAATCATGAGTGGAATTAATTGCTGTTTAGCATTGTATAGAACAAGATTCCATATAAATGGTTTTACAAAGCAATACCCCCCTATACCAGGAAATTATAATTTCTAAAGAATAAACAGCAGCCGAAAGTCCCAGTTTGCTTCCAAAAGGGTTCAAGTTTTCCTGTTCAAAAGAAAGGTGTTTTAGGCTGTTTTAAATTCATACCATGACATCCTTATACAACAGAAAGTTCTAGAATACCGAAGGACAGAGAATTGCAACATTAATCAGTTTAAATCTCAAAAAACTGTTAGGATCCAGTTCATATTGAAATACTTGTATGCCAAAACTTTATGGTGTGAAATTTGGGCAGAGGTCCCAGAGTGGTAGCTGCTAAAAAGGAAATCTTTGTATGGTTCATTATGAGAAAAATCTCATTAAAACAGACATGTTAATGGTGTAGTCCCAGGTAGTTCTTTGCCTCAAAATATCATTACAAAAAAACAGATAAATGTTACCTCGGTCCATTAAATGAATCTTAAGAGAATATTCTACAAACTGTAATATTAGGATTGTATAAATATAAAAATGAGAGAGAAAGGGGTAGTTCACTTCCAGCATTGCAGGTGGACCATAAAGAGTGATAAATATGTTTTGTTTTATTTTTTAGAATTGGCTTACTTCTTGTGTGAGCCATCTACCCCATTTCAGTGGGGTAAAATGTTACTGGAACTCTATGCTTGCTAAAATGAAGGAAGAAAATGGAGATTTTCTAGACCTTTCAGCCGTCTGCAAACACAGAAACCTGGACTGGATTCCTTTCTACTTTACAGTTTGTGTTACCTGTGGTTCCCACATAAATCAACATTAAAATTCCTCTTGGATTTCTGTATCAGGCTCTGAATTATTTTCAGGCATAATTTCATACAAAGGCTGCTAAAAATATGAATAATATATGTCTACTACTTCAACTCTACAGACCACATTTGAGATACATAAATACTATTTTTATTTTATTTTTCTTAGATAGATCTATGAACAGTTACTAGTAAGCGTATTTTAAAACTTTGAATTTTTATATGCTCAACAGTAGTATTTCTGCAGAGATTTAATGAAGATTTCAGTCCTTATACCATAAATCTTTATTTTACACATTTTTAGGAACTTTATACACTAGAATATTTCATTGTTCAGTAGGGATCTGAAGGCTGTTGGCATCTTTGCAGCTGTTTTTATGAGCTTTGGGTCAACTTTACCATGTCGGGGAAACCAGAGTATTCCTGGGTGACAAAACAAATTCACATTTTGAGTAAAAGTAGACATTCAAAAAAGTTAAGGCCAAAAAAGACTATCATAATAATTTCATTTTCCATTCCATATAACACAGACTGTACTATCACACACAAATGACTGCATCAAACTGTTTAGGAAATAATTAAATGAACTGATAAAAAAGAAGATTATAAAAGGGATTGTGGAGCAAATGAAGATAATGGACAGAGAGAAAAATTAAATTGTTATGAGGTAGTAAAAGTGGACTTCCTCAAGTGGTCTTCCTCAGGAATAGACCGTACAATGCATTCCAGGTAATTTTTTTGTTAGCTACTGTGGCAGTATCTAGACTATGCACATATAAATTCCAAGTTCTACTGTCATGTCCCACTCCTCAATATGGGAGTAGAAGTCATCATAAACATCCTAGAAGGTACCATGACAGTAGTCCAGATTTGTCTGGATTGGGAAATTCAGAGGCTTTTGCTTTTTACAGCATCCTAAATGTTAACCTGTAAGGAACAAGTGATGATTTGACACTTTAGAGCACCATCCCTACCTGAATATTGGCCAGTTCCTTACAGCATGAGATGTGGTGTTGAGGATCCTGAAAAAGGGAA
>NW_010512623.1:0-20794 GCF_000687285.1 Phaethon lepturus | reverse complement strand
AAAGAGGAAAATAGTGGGGTCACAACCCTGATTTTCAGGAGACCAGACCTGGACCTGTTCAGAGATCTGGTTAGAAGATGCCCATGAGATATAGTCCTGAAGATTAGTCCAGGAGAGTTGGTTGATTTTAAAAGATTGTCTCCTCCAAGCTCAAGAAAGCACAATATAGTGGATTGACCCTGGCTGGATGCCAGGTACCCACCAAGGCTGTTCTTGTCACTGTGCTGCTCAGCTGGACAGCTGGAGAGAAAAGTATAATGAAAGCTGGAGAGAAAACATAATGAAAGGCTGATGGGTCAAGATAAGGACAGGGAGAGATCAGTCAGCAATTACCGTCATGGGCAAAACAGACTAAACTTGGGGAAAGATTAGTTTAATTTATTACCAATGAAATCAGAGTAGGATAATGAGAAATAAACCCAAATCTTACAAGTACCTTCCCCACACCCCTTTGCTTCTTCCTGGGCTCAACTTCACTCCCAATTTTGCTCCCTCCTCCCCCCGAGCGGCTCAGGGGGACGGGGAATGGGGGTTGTGGTCAGTTCATCACACCTGGTCTCTGCCGCTCCTTCCTCCTCAGGGGGAGGACTCCTCACCCTCTGCCCTGCTCCAGCCTGTGGTCCCTCCATGGAGTGCCATCCTTCAGGAACAGGCTGCTCCCGCCTGGGTCCCCCACAGGGTCACAAGTCCTGCCAGCAAACCTGCTCCAGCCTGGGCTCCTCCCTCCACGGGTCCACAGGTCCTTGCAGGAGCTTGCTCCAGTGCAGGCTTTCCATGGGGTCACAGCCTCCTTTGGGCATCCTCCTGCTCTGGCATTGTGTCCTCCATGGGCTGCAGGTGGAGATCTGCTTCACCATGGATCTCCATGGGCTGCAGGGGCACAGGCAGCCTCCCCATGGTCTTCCCCAGGGCCTGTAGGGGAATCTCTGTTCCGGTGCTTGAAGCACCTCCTTCCTCTCCTTCTTCACCGACCTTGGTGTCTGCAGGGTTGTTGCTCTCACTTATTCTCACTCCTCTCTCTGGCTGCTCCTCTGCTGCATATTTCCTTCCCACCCCTCTTAAATCTGTTCTCCCAGAGGTGCTACCACTGTCGTTCATGGACTTGGCTTCTCACTTATTCTCACTCCTCTCTCTGGCTGCTCCTCTGCTGCATATTTCCTTCCCACCCCTCTTAAATCTGTTCTCCCAGAGGTGCTACCACTGTCGTTCATGGACTTGGCTTTGGCCAGTGGCAAGTCCACCTTGGAGCCAGCTGGCATCAGCTCTATTGGACATAGGGGAAGCTTCTGGCAGCTTCTCACAGAAGCCACCCTGGTAGACACCCCACTACCAAAACCTTGCCATGGAAAAACAATACAGACAATTCTGAAACACAGAAAACAAAGCAAAGGCAACAGGAGGTCTACATGGGTGTCATGGTTTAACCCTAGCCAGCAACTAAGCCCCACGCAGCTGCTTGTTCACTCCCTGATGGTGGGATGGCGGAGCGAATCAGAAGAGTAAAAGTGAGAAAACTCATGGTTTGGATAAAGACACTTTAATAGGGAAAGCAAAAGCCATGCACACAAGCAAAGCAAAACAAGGAATTCATTCACCACTCCTCATGGGCAGGCAGGTGTTCAGCCATCTCCAGGAAAGCAGGGCTCCATCACGCATGACAGATGCCATCACTGTGAACATCCCTCCACACCTTCCTTCTTCTTCATCCCATCTTTATATACCGAGCATGAGGTCATATGGTATGGAATATCCCTTTGGCCAGCCTGGGTCAGCTGTCCCAGCTGTGTCCCCTCCCAGCTTCCCATGCACCCGCAGCTTTCTTGTTAGCAGGCCAGCATGAGAAGCTGGACAGTCCTTAATACTTAGCAACAACTCAAAACATTAGCACATTATCAACATTTTCTCACCCTAAATCCGAAACATGGCCTCACACTACCTTCTACGAAGAAAATTAACTCTAGCCCAGCTGAAACCAGGCCAATGGATGAACAAGGAACTCCTGACAAAACTCAAACATAAAAAAGACACGTATAAGAAGTGGAATCGGGGTCAAGTCATCCAGGAACAATCAAGGACAGTATCTGGTCATGCAAGGATGAGGATAGGAAGGACAAAGTCCATCAGGAGTTTAATCTTCTGAAGGACGTGAAGGGCAGCAAGGGCTCCCATGGGTATATTAGCAACAAAAGGAAGACCAGGAAAAATGCTGACCTGCTACTAAATGGGTCAGGGAACCTGGTGAAAAGGACACAGACAAGACCAACGGAGTTGATGCCTTCGTCATAGTTGCTTCTAAGATTTATCTCCCAGGCCCTTGACAGCAGCAAGAAGGTCTAGTGCAAGATATACCCTCACTGGAGGCAGATGAGGATAGGAATACTTAAATAAGCTGACCATATATAGGCACATGGGGAAGCATTGCCAGCAGGTCAAGAGGAGTGATCCTTCCCTTCTACTCAGCACCAGTGAGGCCACATCCAGAGTGCTGGTTCCACTTCTGGGCTACCCAGTGCAAGAGAGATATAGATGTACTGCAGAGTCCAGCAAAGGTCTGCAAAGATGATAAAGTGACTAGAACATCTGACATGAGGAGAGGCTGAGAGAACTGGGACTGTTCAGTCTGAAGAAGAGAAGGTTCAGGAGTATCTTAGCAAACTGTATAAAGACCTGATATGGGGGAGTAAATAGGATGGAGACAAACTTTCTTCAGTGGTGTTGAGTGACAGGATAAGAGGCACTGAGCACAAATTGAAAAAGCAGTAATTCCACTTAAACATAAGAAAAATTATTTTTCCTGTGAGAGTGGTCAGCCACTGCAACAGGTTGCTCTGAGAGGTTGCGGAGTCTTCATCCTTGGAAATATTTAAAACCCAACTGGTCAAGGTCCTGGGCAACCTGCTGTAGTTGACCCTGCTTTGAGCAGGGGTGTTGGACTAGATGATCTCCAGAAGTACCTTCAAACCTCCACAGTTTAGCAATTCTGTCAAGATAGCATGGCAGAGTTGCCATCAATGTGCTGTATATTGCCTCCAAGACATTGTGTGCCTTCACAAAAATTCCACAGTGCAGCCACACAGCCAGGAGACTGTATTTTTTCTTATTTGTTTTTTTCTTTTTTATTATGCTATCTTTAATTCCATAAATGTTCCAAAGTCCTTGCAAAGACTACAATTACCACCAGAACCAGTCACTGTAATAATTACAAACAGAAAGAGTCACTTAAGTGGAGGAATATCACAATAAACTTTCCTTCCCTCTCATCCTGAAATTTTAGTTTTTTCCTGAATTTCTAGATCTGGCATTTCTGATCAAATTTGAGGATGGTAAATGACTCAAATCTGCCTAGTAACTACTTGTATCTTAATTTTCATAACAGTCAGCAACACTACAGATGATTGGCTAACATCAGACACTTACAAGATTTTGTTTCTTCATAGTTAATATGTAGTCATTATCGTTTGGGTGGAATGAACTGCTTTCATTTTTTTTGTCAGTCAACAGAGAGGGAAGAAGGGTAAATACAGTTGATCATTGTTTAGAAACAAATCTTTCCATATGCAATGGATAATCACAGGTGGTCACGGGCACCGGCATGAAACAAATCTTTCCATGTGCATCTTGGTCCCTTCCACATCCTCCCTTGTGGTAACCTGTCCATCCCCTGTGTCTTTCCCACATCAGGCATGAGCTGTGGTACTTCCAGGAACATGCAAGGAACTGTCAACCTCAGGACAAACATTTGTGATCAGCAGTGATATTGATGGGGAAAAACAGGCATACTGTTGTTTGTCCTGGAAATGTTTCCTTTCACCATCTGTACAGGGTGGGGAAAATAAAGTTTTCATTTCTCTTCTAGTTTGCCATTGTTGTGGAGGATAATTGCTGAAACTCAAATAGCATTTCAAATAGCCAAGAACATTCTGATTTTCAGATCATCTCATTATAACACAGTTAGATTGGATGAAATTTTGTATGGCATCAGAAACATGAAGGACTTTATTTAGACTAGGATGTGTTTCTGTATTAGAGAACAGAACATTTCTTTTGCATCTAGCTGGACACCTAAACTGCCACTGTCACTTGGGCCATGTGAAGGCGTTACCAGGAAGTGACACCGTACTATCTATCAATCAGCTGAGCCTTCAGAACTAGCTGTGTGCACGCTCTCAACCTGCAATTGCAGTGATGTACTGTGACCTTGCCTAGACACTAAAACAGAACAAACTAACTTACCTAATCGTTCCTGTAACTTCAGAGCATGCATTCAGGTATGGTGGGTCACCTGGCATGCATTACAGCTTTTACTTCAGCAGTTCACCTGACTCTCAGGCTGGGATTAGAGAAACGTTGGAATTTTTGCAGGATGGGTTGAAAGGAACACCACCTGCCTTTTTGCTGTGATATGTGACAAAACAATTGGTCCATGCTGAAACGATTCAGGAGTGTGTGATATTATTTTGATATGCTGGAACAGAAACAGTAAATAACAATTACAGCAAAAGCTTAGCTCTTGGTATTGGGGAGATGACGGACTATAAAATAGGAGTGATATTCAGTTTTTTATAATAGTGTTGCATATACTAACACAAATTAATTATATTGCTGTTTAACTCTGGATGTTTTTTCAGATGTGTTTGATATTACAGAATTAAAAGAAAGGACATGAATTTTTTCAGAGAATTTAACTGAAGGGCAACTCCATGGCAGATGGCCTGAAAGCAGAATAGAAAATGGCAGGATGGTAAAATTCATCAAAAAGTATAATCAGCCTACTACAGTCCAGATTCCAACAAGAGGGGTGAGAAAAGCTGAACACATGCATGAAAGAAAAGCCACCAGAAAAAACAGAAGACCAAGGGGGTCCTGTATGCCCCCCTTGCCAGGCTGAAACCAGTAGCTTAAAGGGAAGGAGAGAAGGGAGGCAAGTCCATGCTCGGGGCAGCAGGCTAACCCCTTCCTTGCCCACCTCACTTCCCCAGGTGCTTCTGTACGATGGGTATGAGGCTCTGAATGTGGAAGGACAGTCCATGAATGAAGTGGATATAGTTCAGGTCCTGCCAAGGTCAGGAAGGTCTACCCCCCCCATCATGACCACCCCCCTGAGGAAGAAGGGATGGGTTATAGTTGTAGGCAACTCTCTTCCAAGGGGAACTGAAGGTCTAATATGCCGGACAGACCCTTCTCTTAGGGAAGTCTGCTGCCTCCCCGGGGCCCAGTTGCGAGCAGTGACATAGGAAGAAACAGACGGGCCCAATCTATCAATGTATGGCTCCGTCATTGGTGCCACAGCCACAATTTCAGTTTTTTTGATAATGAGACAGCCTACACAGCACCTGGCTTGCTGGCATCTGATGGGATTAACTTTTCTTACAGGGAGAGAGTGCTGGAAAAATAGCACGGTGAGCTGTAGGCAACCCGGGGGATTCCTGTGTCAGGATAGCTTCCTATGCCAGATAATTTGCTTTTGACCCAGACAAACATTTTGTTTTGTGTAGAGGAACATAACATCCTGTAGTGTATTTATTTATTTATTTTTCTTTGGAATCTGTTAGAGGACTTTAGATATTGGACAATGAAGAAGATTTACAAGACAACAAGAGCTTTGAAAATATATTTATACAAATGTTGTAACTTAAAATTATTTTAATGAAATATTTGTAGGATCATTGTGCCTCTATTGATGTTGCAAATATAGAAATTATGTAATTATGAGTATGTAAAAGATTATTTGCACTATGTAGGAGAACTGAATTCAGAACTATTTGTTTGAAACTTTGTGTAGTGCTTTTTTTTTAAAACAAGAAAGAATGCCCATTCTATAACTAATTCTTAGTTTCTGCTTAAGTCAAACTGTGACTTCTTATTATATTTTTCACATTACTAGTCAAAGTTAAATGTAGTAAAAGCAATAAGAAATCACAGAATAAGCTCTTTATAAGCTAACTGTAATTTGATGGCCAATGTCTTTAAGAAGCATGTGTGAGCTAAAAGTTAAGATTGGTGACAAGCTGAAGGGAGAGGATTACTCTATCACTTAAGAAAAGAGTGCCTATGAAGGCCTGCTGACAATTTGGTTTTTTTACTGTGTTGAAGCTAATGAAGACCCTGATCTTCTAAAATAGATCAAAGTGACAATTCACTTTGTACAAACATACATTCATCTACACCAGGAAAGTGTACTTGCAATTATTACTCCACTCACATTTGGAGAAAACTGTTCTGCTGAATTTAGACCAGATGTTTAAATTATTTAAAAATATTAATGAAATCAAAACTGTGCTATGATTCAGTCTAAACATGGATGCAGAATCAGGGACCCCACAGACAAGGTGGAGAAGGGTAACCACAGTGACAATGCATCAGAAAGGGTTACAGACAAAGCAGCATAGAAATTGTTGTGGTGACAGGCACGAGGGGAAGCAGGACAGTGTAGATGGGCTTTGAATTATGAAGGGGAGGAAAATGTGACATAAAAAAGAAACAGAAGAGCATGAAAGGATTTTTTCTTTATAAAATAAGAATTTTAAAGGGTAATAATCCTAAGGATTAAATTATTTTTAAACTGTACTCAATTTTTACATCTTTTAACTTCTAACTTCTTCAGAAAGGGGAAGGAAAAAAGCTCCTGCAAGCATTCTTCTTGTAATTTTGCCCAGGGCTTACTAAAGCTTACTGTTTATCTTTGTTAAAATCCATTTAAAAGTTGCACATTAATCTGTTCTTGTGGGAAAGGGAGAGGAGGGGAGGGGAGGGAAGGAGAGGGGAAGGGAGAGAAGGGGAGGGGAGGAGTGGGGGGAAGGGAAAATATCAAGGCATGTTTCATATAGATTCTTTTTATGCATTCATTGAAGGATTTTAAAAAAGTATTTCTAGAACTGAAATTACAGATTTGCCAAGTTTGTATTTTCTACTGCTATACCTACAGAAGTAAAAAAATAAAACCCAATTGCTTCAATTACCTCTCCATACTATCTTCTTTTGGTTTTACAAATCATTCCTGTAATTGCTTTTACAAAACCAGCAATTTATATAACCAACTGAAATAAATTTCAGTGTTGTTGGCACTGTAAAGAAAGTTCTAAGCGTGTCCAACTAAACTGTACTTTGATTCTAAGTTATTTTTAGATTATTTTAAATATTCATTGGTTAAGAGGAATAAAATCATCCTGGATATGCATAAGATTTACTGTTTTTCTCAAGGCAGCCTATGTCTTCATTAAACATTGACACCCTTCCTGTTAGTCTAAATAGTCTTTTATCTTATATCCTCTCTGTGTTAGATCACTTTATACTGGCACATAGATTCAGCAAGGAAATGTAAGTGGTTACAACATACTTTAGTTTGTACCACTTTGTACCCAACAACATTTGACCCTAGCATTTTTCTAAGAAATAGTATCTTGAACAACTTCATGTATTCAGTATGTTCTAGATCAGAGTTTTATTACAGTCTGAGGCAGCAATGTCACTTACTGAATAAGTAACACATTCTCCAGCACTATTTACATTTTTGCTGCCGTCAGAGCTCTGACCCTCCTGCTAAATAGTCTCTTTAACAGCTGCTTGCAAAAGTCAGTTGCAGCTAGTTGGCACAGACTTGCTACATAAACTAATCAGATACAGCTCAAACACCTGATGAGAGGTTCTTGGTTTTGAACAATTTCTGGACAACCTATCTATTTCATTCATAAAAAACATAATGAATGTGAGAAGCATAGCATGCTGTTGAGTTGCAAAAGGCAACAGGATTTTTTTTCACACAGAATCACACTTCTGACATTGTAATGAAAACTTGATATCCATAAACAGGCTTTAAAAAAAAAATCCAGCTGTTTTGTTATTGTCAATGCTTTTAGACTTTCATATATAAGTGATAAAAACCTGTTCACAGTAGTTGACCTGGTGATCTTGGTGCATGGCACCACATGCACTGTGTTTATCTCATAGTTGCACAATGCTGAGGCAACTGCTGTCTAGATCTTCTGGAGATCCCCAGCTCCCGTCTTTCTTGTTTGATTCCTCCATGTGTCCAGATCAGTCAGTATTCTTTTCTCTAAAAAACTGCTTGCCTAATCTTACAACATACTCTACAATTAGGTTGGATATGGAAAGTGTGTCAATAGTTCTCTTTTCTCCTACATTTTTATACAAACTTATTTTAAAACCTCTCTGAAAGGGGAGGTTTTCACAGTTCTTCATAGTTAATATTCACAGTTAAAATGAGGTTATTCAAAGGTTCCAAACTGGCACTTCTGGAAACTGAGGTCTTCAGTTCCACTAAATAACACATAGAACACTTTGGTTTGTATTCTCCCTGTTGGTATGAAACAGCCATGTCCAGGTGAAAATGCCTTTATCAGGCAGTCCAGTTGGGGAGGCACAGAAACTTTCGTCAGAAAAGAGTCCTTGAGGATTTTCAGCCCGGCCTTTCATCTGAAATTATTGCTAGCACTAGGTAAAATCAGTCTGCGTTTTCTCTAGCCAAGGTCTGAAAACTTTCAAGGATGGAGAAAACCTGTTCCAGGAAGGCATTACCCTAGTGATTTCTATTGAACTAAGAATTGTTTCCTAAAATAAAATGATTCATTATAGAAAAGACAGCAGGACCAGAGCTTCTCTGTGATGATGGTTTTGTATTATCCATGTGTGTCAAACTGTTTCATATAAACTATACATCTCCAGCATTGCTAGTGTGGCAATGCCAGGAGGAGTTAGGAGTCAAAATCCTAAATTTAACACTTTCTTAATTTTTTTAGATGATGTACTGAACTCTGATGTTGCCTTATGACTACTGAATAATCAAGTCTCAGCCTCTGAAAAAAATAGTCCTCTAGTGTTGATACATATTTCCAGATTCTTTAACTCCCAAAATTTGAAAGGAAAGAACTTACAGGATTAAATGTAATATAATCACTTTAATTCTGGAGTCCATTCATGTTGTCAGGGTCTGCAAACATTATTTATTGATTTTATGAAGCTCTGAAGGTAATTTATATTCAATATTCCAGAAGAAAATCCTTTTAAAAAAATTTGGAAATTTCTTCACCTCTTTTTCTCCCATGTTAAGGAAAACCTCTAACATAGGCTTGCCTGCTTTATGTAACCATTTTGTCTGCTTTATGAAAAGGTCTAGATTACACAGTGATGGATAAAAAGATAAGAAGACACAGAAGAAACCCAAGAAATCTATAACACCAAATTCTAATAAGATTGAAGAAAAGGAAAGTATCTGAATATGTGGATTTCTTTTGACATTTCCAGTAAGCAAACTGGTATTACTGTAGATGTAGAAGACATCAGAAGTATCCTGGTTAAAGGAGGGAAGGAGTTACAAAAGGTTTACTAAACCAAGGTATTTTTATACAACAGAGATTACTATATGAAAATGGTGGTTCGGGTAATTTTCAGTTGTATCACTCCTGAAGCAATTAAAAAAATTTCCATTACTCTTGAGAGTCTTATGACCCACGTAATAGCATATAATGATTATATATATTAGCAATATATTGGAATTGATTTAAAAAGAATTTTAGGGTAAGAGTGATACCCAAAATAAAGCTGAACATGCAAAGTTGTTACTTTAAAAGAGGAAAATGCCTGCCCTATATGTTGTTCTGTTTGATCTGACAGCACTACTTTTTGATGAAATGATTGCACATGGAAATCATTGACAGGATGTGCAAATTCTGCCTGATTCTAATCTGTGTCACACTGGCGTATCAGTGTTGATTGGAAAATATAATCTGTACTACAGAAATTGTAACACACTCATATCTGCCACTCTGTAGCCAGAAAAGTGCATTGAAAAGAAATAGTTCATTTTATATATTTAGTACAAGGGTGCATTTCCCCACCCCATCAGATTATGAAGTAGATTGGCCCTAATTCAGCAAGGTACATAAGACCACAGATAACTTAACTAGCATTTTAAATTAAATACAAAGTGAATATTTTGGTGTCTGGTATAGGACATTTAAAGGCTGATGTGTAAAAAAAACCCCTCCACAAACCTGTGTTCTGGGCTACCCTTGGGCATACACAAGGGAAGACTTACATGACGTTCCTGAGTCACTCTAAGAGCTTGTTGGTACAAGGTAAATGTTCTCTGTCTGCCATATCCACCCCTATTCCTGGCCTTGCAGTCCCATGCTGATTCCAATATTCATTGAATCCATTAAGTAAAATAACTAAACAGAATTTTTCCTTTTCTTTTTTTTTTTTATACTGGTTTAGTTCTCTGCCTGTTTAGTCCCACTTGAGGTGCCAGCACAAGGAATTGGGAGGCAAGTACACAGCCCATGGAAGGGGCAAAGAAAGAAGTGGGTTAAATTTAGGCTGGCAATGCCATTAGTTGTAATTCTAATTGGAAATTCACTGGATGTCTTCCTGTTCAACTTGAAATAACCTTTAGTAACTAAATGTCATCTCCTAAAGGTGCATAGATGCTGTTCCCTGGTTTGATAGGAAGAAGCAAAAGCAGGAAGGAGCAAGCTATCTGCCATCTTTCAATTAAAAGGAAAAGAAAAAAAAAGCTTCTGCTTTGAAGTAATACCTGTGGAGCATCTGAAGTGTCTACTTCCAGAAGTCCTATCCAAAGACACCCAAAAGCAATTTTTAGAAATTAAAACAACAAGCAAATACTTTGACAGGGCAGACTTCCCACAGTCTGATCACCTCCAGGCTTCTTAAATTAAGTTTATTTTGTGGAAGGAAAAGGACATATTTTTCAGTAGAGGTTTATAAAAGATAAAATAGGATGTGTTTATACCACAGTTACTGTAGTGAGAGTACTCTTGGTGTTTTCAGCAGGCCTTTGATCAGATCCAGAGATGACATTCATAGTAATAAAGACAGGATTATGTACAAAAACATAATCAATAAGGAATAGTCTGGGGTAGTAGCAGGGAAGAGTCAGACTGATGCTGGAGAGAATGGTGGGAAGAGGGAAGGAAGCAGACGGAAGAAAAAAAAGGGAGGTGAAGGAAACAGATGTTCTGGGAGAAATATTTTTTCTTATGTACAACACAGATTAAGCTAGTCATGTTTTGTTAGTCATGCTGTTAGTTATGCTAGTCATATTCTGTTCACCAAGTATAAGACTCTTTTTCCACACTGTCATGATGAAAATGGCCCTGTATCACTCCTCCTGAGCTCTGCTTTCACTGGTGGTGGTAATAACATCAGGTAAGGTAATGGTCTTCGATGGTGCATCCAACAAAGGCGGCGGCTCTCACATATCTTCTGCTGTTTTGGTCTGATGAAATCTGGGTTTCATGGGGCCAGGGACAAAGATGTGAAATAAACATATTTTATTCTCATTAAATGTGAAAAACCTGAGTGATGAGCTCAGATGTGGACATCAACACAGAAGAGACATGAATCTAAGGATCTGTTGTGGGTTAACTCAGCCAGGCAGCTCAGCCGCACACAGCCTCTTATTCCCTCCACTTCAGCAGAATGGGAGAGTGAATCAGATGGGTAAAAGTGAGAAAACTTGTGGATTGAGATAAAGACAGTTCAATAGATAAAATGAAAGTTGCACAGGCAAGCAAAATAAAATAAGGAATTACTTCAATGTTTTCAATGTTCACTGGCAGGCAGATGTTTTGTGACCTCCAAGAAAGCAGGGCTTCGTCACTCATAAAGGTGACTTGGGAAGACAAACACCATAACTCTGAGCATCATAGAATCATAGAATAGTTTGGGTTGGAAGGGACCTTTAAAGATCATCTAGTCCAAACACCCTGCAATGAGCAGGGACATCTTCAACTAGATCAGGTTGCTCAGAGCCCCGTCCAACATGACCTGGAATGTTTCATTCATAGGGATGGGACATCTACCACCTCTCTGGGCAACCTGTGCCCGTGTTTCACCACCCTCATTGCAAAAAATTTCTTCCTTAGATCTAGTAGCATTCTACCCTCATTTGGTTTAAAACCGTTACCCGTTGTCCTATTGCAACAGGCCCTGCTAAAAAGTCTGTCCCCATCTTTCTTAGAAACCCCTTGAAGTACTGGAAGGCTGCGACAAGGTCTCTGAAGAGCCTTCTCTTCTCCAGGCTGACAACCCCAACTCTCTCAGCCTTTCTTCATAGGAGAGGTGTTCCACCCCTCTGATCATTGTTGTGGGCTTCCCTTCCTCCTTCTTCCCCCAGCTTTTATTGCTAAGCACAACATCATGTGGTCTGGGATATCCCTTTCATCAGCTGGCATAAGTTGTCCCAGCTGTGTCCCCTCCCAACTTCTTGTGCACCCCCAACCTACTCACTGGCAATGTAGTGTGAGAAATGGAGGAGGACTTGACTGTCTGCAAGCACTGCTCAGCAATAACTAAAACAACCCTGTATTATCAACACTGCTTTCAGCACAAATCCAAAACATAGTACCGTACAAGCTACAGTGAAGAATATTAACTCTATCCCAGCCAAAATCAGTACAGGAGTGCATGGAATAAATAAGAGTCTAGCAGGTTTTGCAAAAGTTCTGTGGACACTATATGCAGCACTGCTCCAGTGGAAGATTCAAGTTGTTACCTCGAAAGGGCATTAAAGAACGGCAGTGTGTCTATTCCACCTATCCAAGGTTTATAGGCTGATTCACAGATACAAGAAATTTATTACAGTGATGTCATGGACGACTAGAATCCAGCCCTTATTTGTATTTGAAATGTCTTTATCTGCTGATAATTACTGCTGTTGCTAGAGAAGCTGGCTGAGTAACCCACAGGACTCCTTCCTAACTTCTTTTAGTAAGAATATAGTGGAATGAAAAAAAAAAATTATCATTAAAGAGTTTAAAATAAGCCAGTTAAATTTAAGTAAACAGTTTAGACAGCCATTGCATGAAGGGGACAGACAGACAATTTTAGGGACTGGTGTATTTCTGGTAAATAAAAAGCAACAGTGATTTCTTTTACAGTCATGTGGCAGATCGAGAAGAGGATCCTATTGGTTGCCTAGAAGAACATGAGGTGAGAAATCTGTGGGGTTTCTTCAGTCATTGTTTGTTTCAGGTGGGTGTCTTCACGCCCTGGCTTAGTCATGTTGCTAGGATCAGTTGGGGCAGTTTGCTTTACCATTGCATATGTTCTCCATTACAGACATTAAAAAAAAAAAAAAAAAAAAGTACTTTCTAGTAATGTGAGTTCATGTTCAAACACGTGTTTTAAATGGTGGAGAAAATAGGAAATACAGACTGACTTTCATGAAAATTATAGCATCACTTTAAAAAAATAATAAAATGGTTCTTTTCTCTTTAGATTACCGTACTTGTAGATTCAAGCATTCTTCAATGAATCTGATCTAAACTAGAGGGGGAAAAAAAATGGCACGTTTTTCCTCAGATTTCTATTCCATTTGGGAAAAGAAAGAATGCCTAATAGTACATGCTTCTTTCAGAACAACTTGTTATTTACAGCGCCTGCTTCTGAAAAATATTTTCCTTTTTATGGCAAACTTAGCAAGATAAATTTGTCTCTCTAAATTGTAACAGACTAAGAAAAATTGTAAAACCCAAAAATTTTGAGTCATAAGCACTCCCTCTAGTTTGTGAAATGTATAGTTGTTAATGGTATGTTAACATGCAGGTAATAATGGGAATTATGAAATGACACTAATAATACATTTATGTTATTATCTTCTTTTCAAAATGTCCATATAAAAATGAGAAAAATCTTTAATTTTTTTCTCTTTTTCTCTTAAAAACTGTTTTATTTTTATTATTTTAACAGTATTTTTTTACTTTAATAGTAATGACAGTAATCATTTGCCATAGTTGCAATTGTAAGAGTGACTGAGCACAATAAGAAAAGTGAAGGGTTTTTTTTCCAGATATGAATGATAATTCTTCATATTATTATTTTAAAGAAGAAAAGGGTGGATTGAAAAATGATTTCCGAATCTGCAGAGCAATTAAAACTGCAAGGGAATTTGTACTACAGGTCTAACACTAAAGCTAGAGTCAGACCCAATTTCCTCCGAAACTAGTGATAGGTAGACAGAGATATGCAGAAACAGATAAACAAAATTAATTACCACTAAAGTTTATTTCCGGTCCATTTATATTTTCCTCTATATTCTTTCTTTTTTTCCCCACCATGCATAAATATATTTTTTCTTGATTTAATCACATCTAAATGTTCATATATGGACAATTGTGCTATATGTGGCTGCATGTTCACTCATTTCTTGAACAACATGGGGGCTCACTGAAGATAGTCACAGTGAATATAATTCAGAGGAGACACTGAGTTAAAATTATCTTCAGAAAAATACAAACAATATTTCAAGATGTTTAGTTAATTACAGAAATTGCATTAAGATCATAGACAGTTTGGGGAATGCAGACATTACTTTCCTCTGATAAATGTCTAAAAATTTCTCACCCATTCATACATATAAGCATATCCTTACTTGTCTTTAAAACTGTGGATGTTATTTTTTCCTAATGACAGCAATTATGCATTTAAATTACACAATACAAAGTATTGCACAGAAAACCAGTGACATATAATCAGCAAATAAGAATATAAACTGATCATTCATATATATCCAATTGTGAGATCATACTGACTGCACAGAAGACATTAAGAAGGCTTTGCATTAAAGGACCCCAGTCTCGGTGCACCAGACACCCAGGGCTCAGTTTTGGGGCCGGTCTTGTTTAATATCTTTATTGATGATCTGGATGAGGGGATCGAGTGCTCCCTCAGTAAGTTTGCAGATGACACCGAGTTGGGAGGAAGTGTTGGTCTGCTGGAGGGTAGGAGGGCTCTGCAGAGGGATCTAGGCAGGCTGGATCGATGGGCCGAGGTCAACTGTATGAGGTTTAATAAGGCCAAGTGCCGGGTCCTGCACTTGGGTCACAACAACCCCATGCAACGCTCCAGGCTTGGGGAGGAGTGGCTGGAGAGCTGCCCGGCGGAAAGGGACCTGGGGGTGCTGGTTGACAGCCGGCTGAACATGAGCCGGCAGTGTGCCCAGGTGGCCAAGAAGGCCAACAGCGTCCTGGCCTGTATCAGGAATAGTGTGGCCAGCAGGAGTAGGGAAGTGATTGTGCCCCTGTACTGGGCACTGGTGAGGCCGCAGCTTGAATCCTGTGTTCAGTTTTGGGCCCCTCACTACAAGAAGGACACTGAGGTGCTGGAGCGTGTCCAGAGAAGGGCAACGAAGCTGGTGAGGGGTCTGGAGCACGAGTCTTAAGAGGAGTGGCTAAGGGAGCTGGGATTGTTTAAGCTGGAGAAGGAAAGGCTCAGGGAAGACCTTATCGCTCTCTACAACTACCTGAAAGGGGGTTGTGGTGAGGTGGTGTCATTCTCTTTTCCCAAGTAACAACAGACAGGACAGGAGGAAAGGGCCTCAAGTTGCGCCAGCGGAGGTCTAGATTGGATACTAGGAAAAATGTCTTTAAGGAGAGGGTGGTCAAGCATTGGAACAGGATGCCCAGGGAGGGGCACCATGGAGTCACCATCACCGGAGCTGTTTAAAACACATGTAGACGTGGCACTTCAGGACATGGTTTAGTGGGCTTGGTGGTGTTTGGTTGATGGCTGGACTGGATGATCTTAAAGGTCTTTTCCAGCCTTAATGATTATATGATTTTATGAGTCTAAGAGGTGACTATGAGCCAGTTGGGTAGTTCAGAATGATGACAGAAGCATTACTGAAATGACCTCATGCCTTATGATTTTCATAGTGAAAGTTAACTACTTGATAGGAGCTTCAATAATTGTTCAGTCATTTTAGGTTTCAGTAACACTAAAGGCAGCAGAGTTGCAGTTCAGTGTTCAGCTGCAACAGAAGTTTTTAAAAGGCTATTTTAAGAAGCAGGTGGAAACAAACTATAACACTAGAGATTGTACAGATATTTTTCTAATTTTAAAACTTTCACATTTAGTTACTGTTCTTCTCAACCCAAGAAAACCCAAAGAACATTTTCATCTTTCAGACATTGTGTAGATGAAACGGCATACACACATCTTTGTTGGAATTAATAACTGAAAAATAGAGAAATAATGAGAATATATATATTTTCTAAATATTAATATATTTCTTTAACACAGTCTGCATAATGTTCGTAACAAGCATACTTCTTTAGGACAAATAAAACCCAGTCTTTTTTGTTTTTTCCCAGATACTTTAATAAAAAAGGAGACTACAGAACATGCAAAGCTCACATATTCAGTGCAAATTAAGACATCAATATTAGTATGTCTCCTGCTTTAGGAAAAAAACCAAATGTCCATAATATTTCAGTTTACCCCCTTACAGTTGTCCTCTGCCCTAGTCTCCATCAAAGCATCATTTGATCTACCTTTGGGAGCTGCTGGCAGACAATGCCTCAGAATGCAAAGCAAGAGGCCTGGAACCACTAGGTTTTATCATGTTGTTTAAAAAAGAAATTTCTTCAAGGAAACTCAAATTTTACCCTTTAGAAGGATTCTGATGTTGCCAGGGGAAAAAAAAAAAATAAATTATAACAATTAAACTAGTGAAAATACAGACATATTTTTGTATTCTTTAATCAACCTATGTACAATTTGGTATGAGATTTTTTTTTAAAAAAATAACAATGGGAAAAATAACTCCTTTATTTTTTCTGGAGATGTTCTAGACTGGCTAGATTGAGAGCATGAATGAGGCAGATTTTTTTTTGCATTTTTAATTTTTTCCTGGTAAAGTATTTTGCTAGAACAGGCAAGCAAACCTACTGGCATTTTTGTTCATACAGTGCTGAGTTTTCCATGATGTCTTCAAAGTGGGTGGAGAAAAAGTGAGCTGTCCAGAAAGCAAAAAAAAACCAAACCCAAACCCAAAAGATCGTTTATGACTTCCATGCTTCTTTTTTACCAGTCAGCCTCAACAGATCATATTCTGTTCCTGTATCAGCTAAGCTCTCACTGGATTTGGTAAACATAGACGTAATAGCTGCATTATTCCTCCAATCATAATGTTGCTTTCCCACTGAATAAGTCTTGACATGATGACATAGAACCTGGTCATTATTATTTATTATGAAAATGCCATTGCCTACTCATTTCATCTTAATATCATTTTTATAGTTCTAATATTTTAGTACTTTACTAGTTATCATTATTATACATGCCATCATTTACACCTTTTTTTGCCAATAGGTTCAACAACAGAATCTTTATAAAATCCTTATGGGATAGCTTATTTGATTTACTTTTTAAATTAATATAAAAACAACTTTCAGTAAGAAAAAGATTAAGTATGTTATTTTTTAGAATTTATGAAATGCATTATTTAGAATAAATATGGTTAAATGTTTTTAACTTGTAGTTCTTAAGAGGCACCAAATCTTTAATAGGACTGTGTAACAAGTTCACGTACATTACTATATAAATAACAATGTGGTTTATAATAAGAGTATATATATGTTATTTATGAAAGCTATCATATGTATAAACCTATACTAGATATTATAAATGTCTATATATTTCTTATTTACATGTTTATTCATAAAGTGGTGAAAATAATCTTATTAAGAATATATTAATTTTAGTATAGAGAAAGACATGAGAACAAGAAATTCCATGACTGATCATGGAAGAAAGAGGAAGTGTATTGGCGACTGTGTAAGTTAGCTTCATTTTCTTATAGAAAAAATATTACCTTTGAAAAATATCATAGAATCATAGAATTACAGAATCATAGAATAGTTTGGGTTGGAAGGGAACTTTAAAGGTCATCTAGTCCAACCCCCCTGCAGTGAGCAGGGACATCTTTGACTAGATCAGGTTGCTCAGAGTCCCATCCAACATGACATGGAATGTTTCCAGGGATGGGGCAGATACCACCTCTCTGGGCAACCTGGGCCAGTGTTTCACCACCCTCAGGGTGAAAAATTTCTTCCTTAGATCTAGCCTAAATCTACCCTCTTTTAGTTTAAAACCATTACCCCTCATCCTATCACAACAGGACCTGCTAAAAAATATATCCCCATCTTTCTTATGAGCCCTCTTTAAGGACTGGAAGGCTGCAAGAAGGTCTCCCCGGAGCCTTCTCTTCTCCAGGATGAACAACACCAACTCTGTCAACCATTCCTCATAGGAGAGGTGTTCCATCCCTCTGAGTATTTTGGTGGCCTCCTCTGGTCCCGCTCCAACAGGTCCATGTCTTTGCTGAAGGCTCCAGAGCTGGACACAGGACTCCAGGTTGGGTTTCACCAGAGTGGAGTAGAGGGACAGAATCACCTCCCTCGACCTGCTGGCCACACTGCTTTGGATGCAGCCCAGGAGATGGCTGGCTTTCTGGGCTGCAAATGTACTTTGCCAGTTCATGTCCATCTTTTCATCCACCAGTACCCCCAAGTCCTTCTCAGCAGGGCTTCTCTTGATCCCTTCATCCCCCAGCCTGTACTGATACTGGGAGATGCCTGACCCAGGTGCAGGTCCCTGCACTTGGCCTTGTTTAACCTCATGAGGTTCACACAGGCCCATTCCTTGAGGTTGTCCAGGTCCCTCTGGATGGCAACCTGTCCCTCAGGCGTGTCAACCGCACCACTCAGCTTGGTATGGGAATATCTGTATTTTACTGCAGTTCATAAGGTACAGCTGGTCTAGGCAGACAAAAGTTCTGCTGCCAGATCTCTACAGAGTTGTCCTGCCTAATAAAATTAACTTATATTAGTTTCATGCTGCTTCTAAATCTGTGCCAAGAGCAAAGTGGCTTTAATGGACCAAGATATCCTGGCCAACATTTGCTGTTTTTTACAAGCAGCATGTAATTTTGGCATTAAGCAACCAAAGAAGAATAATAGACATACTGTTATGCTCACCAAAGGTCTTACTTAAAATTGAGTGGGATAATAACTCATATTTTCTATTTGTTTGTTAGTGAATTTCTAAGAATGAAGAATGGATGAAGAAATGCTTGGGAAGAAATACAGTTTAAACTTTTATTTTTGTGTGTATGAGTGCTTTTTTTTTACTCTAAGAAAAAGACTAAATAGAAAAAGTGCAAGTATATAACTCAGAAAGCAAAAAAGCATTTCAGTCCTACTTCTACATCTCTGCTGAATTCAAAGATAGTTTGTCTGTTTAAGCTATACAACAACACACATGAAATCTGGAGTTCACAGCATTCAGTGTTCATAGGTTCACAGCTGGAGGTCTTCCATGTTTTATTTTCCAATTAATCTTATTATGGAAATAAGAGCTAACTGAATGTTTTCTGCTGCTGTTAAAGCGTAGGTCTGCTTCCTTTTGCTAACAGTGACAGAAATTGTGCTCACTTTCTGGATAGCAAATTGTGTGACCTTGTGCAGACACTTTCCTTGCAGGTTGATTCATTGCCACGCCTTGAAGAAGCTGAATTGCTAACAATGAGACAACTGCCATAGTTTTTCATTATCTTCTAATTATGAAAACTGAGGGCTTATAATTAAGTTCAAGCATAGTAAGACAATGATAGTAGGTTTTTACAGGGTTCCCCCGGTTATACATCACAACTCCATTAAAATAAGATTTAGAAATAATATATCCTTGTGTTTATTATATATCTGAAAGTTAAAATGTGCTGCAGTAGTCTGTATTCAGCTCTTCCACGATTTACCAGCAAAATTTAGAGACATAGTTCAGTGTTAAAATTCAGATACAACAACATTCAGATGCATTACTCAGAGCATAATACATCTGCAGAGCCTAAACTATGCTTTTTCCAAACCAGAAGGAGACTTTTGAGAAGCAAGTTATCTACTAACATAAGAAAATACTGTGATGCAGTTGGATGTATTTTGCTGTTATTATTACAGTATTTATGTGAAGGAATTCCACAGAAAAATCCAGTTCAAAAGCAACATGAGGAAAAATTTCAGCTCATAATTAGAAAAAATAAGTCTCTGTGCATTTCAGAAAAAGCCAGTTTCTATATTCTTTCAACTGACTGACCATGTCCATTCTTTCTTGAATCAATCTTTTGAATATTCTTGAATGACCCACGGGAAGTAAAAATTACAGTTCAAAGAAACATAATACTGCTACATTGTCCTATTAACCTCAGGCATGTTTCTGCTCCTTTCATGCTTACATAACAGCTAGGTTATTCTGGGAATCAAAAATTTAGTTCAAAGATATTGCTTTTATCTGTTCTACTTTTTTTTTTTTTGATCCAGAATATATCTAATATATTGGAGGATTTTGACAATATTTTCAAGAAATTTACTTCCACACTTATAAAAACTAATAAAATAATCCCACAGAAGATAATGACATGTCTGCAAAAACTCCTTTTACTCTAGGGTTATGACACAAGCTGTTGATACTCCTTTGCCACCAGCTAAATGGAATATCAATGGAAAGAGATGTGAGGAGTGAAACATCCAAGCTAGAAGGGATATCACAGAATCATTAAGGTTGGAAAAGATCCTTAAGATCATCAAGTCCAACCATCAACCCAACATCACCATGCCCACTAAACCACATCCTGAAGTGCCTCGTCTACATATATTTTGAACACTTCCAGTGATGGTGACTCCACCACCTCCTGGGGCAGTCTGTTCCAATGCTTGACCACTCTCTCCGTAAAGACATTTTTCCTAATATCCAATCTAAACCTCCCATGGCGCAGCCTGAGGCCCTTTCCTCTCGTCCTATACCTAGTTAGTTGGGAGAAGAGACCAACACCCACCTCACCACAACCCCCTTTCAGATAGTTGTAGAGAGCGATAAGGTCTTCCCTTAACCTCCTCTTCCCCAGACTGAACAACCCCAGTTCCCTCAGATGCTTCTCATCAGACTTGTTTGCCAGACCCTTCACCAGCTTCATTGCCCTTCT
>NW_010512622.1:34679-37121 GCF_000687285.1 Phaethon lepturus | reverse complement strand
CCAATCTAGTGTTTCTGTGATTTCTGTGATTAACCATTTATGTGCACCAGTAATAACCATTATCATTAATAATTTTCATTAAACGGTCCTTATCCTCATCCTATATACTATGTTAATAAATTGTGCACCAGGAAATAAAAAAAGTTTTTCAACTCTTTCACTATATTTTGCACCATTTATCACATAGGTCACCTCATGTTGTGAGGCATCTTTTCTTAATTTAGCAAGTAAGAAGTTGTCCAAGTTAGTAGGCAGATTAATTTACTTCTTACCTGTTACAAACTGCAACTGTTTCCCAACCACTTCATTGAAGTAGTGGTTCTTAGCTGACAGTTTTAACAATCCCGTATCCCAAAAACTGCCACATGAATCTTGAAAGACATAATGATTACAAGAGTGAAGAAATATGTTGACTGGAATATTAGTGAATAAAGTTCACTAAATTGTGACTGAATTCCTAATATGACCAACAGTTTAATTGTCATATCATTCTGTCATCAACATGACAGAAGCCTGGCAGTTGTTGCAAAGCCATCATCTAACAAACTACCAATCCAGAATCAAAATGGGTTTGAAATCCAGAGAAAGAAACCCAACATGCTTATGTAAGCCTATGCTCAAATATAGATGGGATAGATATCTGCCAAATATGAAGTCATCATAGGTTCTACTTCTGCCCACTATTTCTCACATTCTTTATACTTTGTTCTTATCTTATGTGTTTAGGAGATTTTGAATACTGTTTTATAGGCCCTTTTATAAGGTAAGTATCACTGTAACCTTTTATTTTGAAGTGAAATAAAAACAATTATTAGAAAAACATTGGCCAACTGTTTTACTAATTCTGTTTATTAAATTTTCAGGGAGAACAAAAAACAAAAAACCTGTCTTAGAGAGTACTGCTTACAGTGACAGTATGGTACAAGGTACACTGCTACAAGGACCCTGTGCAAGGAATGGAAAAAGTCCCCATTTGTCTAGGCAAGTGCCCATTTTCACTGCTGCTTTTCCTTCTCTTGATTCACAAACTTCAGTGCTCTCTTGATAGTTATGCTGCTGGCTCAGGCTATGGGTATGGGCAATCAAATATTATCTTTTTCGAAATCCACAAATATTGAATTTCTTCAAACAATTAAGTGATTGTGACTTACTTGCAAAATAACTGGTCACCAAGGGATACAGCCATTCTCAAAGCTGTTAGTTTGCTGTTTCAAGCTCTGAAATTATTTTAACTTCAGTGGTAGCTCAACTCCTCTAACTGCCACACACAGCAACATCACAGGTTTCACATCATGCTTTCTTGTTGGTTCTATTAAGACTACACTAACACACGATTCAAAATGCCTTTTGTTTCTCTACCCACAGCATACACTATGTACTTCGCTTGTGGTACTATTATAAACCTCCTCCAGAATAACCTACCTGTACAAGAGATATTTTTTTGTATGTGTGCATGTACATGTGCGTGTATGTGTATCAATCATTATCTGAATTACCACCTTTAAAAGAAGTCAATCTTTTAGCTACATCTACCATGTGGTATCTGTGACATCTATGAACAGACAGAACTCCACAGAGGATAAACAGCTGTTTGGTTTTCTTTTTAATATGCAATTCTTTTCATATATGTAGATCTTTTCCAATAGATATTTATCAAGTGCTGATAGACTGATAAACTGATTATACCACTACTCACCACAAAAGCTGATGGTATTATTTCACCTTACTGTTTAAAAAAAAAAAAAAAAGGGAAAAAATTAACCCTTTTTTCCCCTGGAAATAATAGAATATCATATACTTTTCTCTTAAAAATTTCCTATATTCTTAATGTGCCACTTTGCATTTTAAGGTCAAGCAAAGGTTATTTTATTGCACCTATTTACATTTCTTATTTTCTACTCGTTACAACGTATTTCACAGACTGAAGCTGGAAAATCTTACTAAGATGGGGCTAAACCATTTTTTTTATACTCTGTCAATTCCTGGAACTTCTCAGAGCAGCCTTAGCATGTGAGAACAAGTCTCTGGGAACCGTGTGAAAATGGTTGTTATTTTAAGCCAAAGCTAATATTGCAATGTAGTGATCCCACCTTCATGGCCACACCTAATCAACCTTTCTTCAGGCCCTTCCTGGATGACTGATTAAAGAATAACATTTTGTAACTGTATAACTTTTTTTAATGACATGGCTGAAATAGAGCCCATTACAGGCTATACTGTCTCTCAAAATACAGGGTGAAAATTCTGTTAAAACACCAAAAAGTTTCCAGTTGACTCACATTAGACAAACCATGAAACTCAAGGACCACTGCATTTCACTTAATTAGGAAAAAATAGTGAGCTGTATTCCTCCTGCATTACAGGGTAAAAAAAGAAAGTAGAAAAATGGAAGAGATTCAAGGTAATGCAAAATTGTGTATTGGGTTTCCATGGCAAGGGTTT
>NW_010512622.1:13677-34643 GCF_000687285.1 Phaethon lepturus | reverse complement strand
ACGCTGCCCCCATTGACCAACGGAGCCAACCCCGGCCAGCTCCAAGACGGACCCACCGCTGGCCAAGGCCGAGCCCATCAGTGATGGTGGCAGCGCCTCTGGGGTAACAAAATTAAGAAGGGGGAAAAAAATGTCACACAGCAATTACAGCTGGAGAGAGGAGTGAGAATATATGAGAGCAACAGCTCTGCAGATACCAAGGTCTGTGGACAAGGATGGCAAGGAGATGCTCTAGGAGCTGGAGCACAGGTTCTTCTGCAGCCTGTGGGGAGGGCCACGGTGAGGCCGGCTGTGCCCCTGCAGCCATGAGCCCCACGGGGGAGCAGATCTCCACATGCACCCAGGGAGGACCACACGCCGGAGCAGGGGGATGCCCGAAGGAGGCCGTGACCCCGTGGGCAGCCCGCGCTGGAGCAGGCTCCTGGCAGGACCTGTGGCCCCATGGAGAGAGGACCCCAGGCTGGAGCCATCTGTTCCTGAAGGACAACACCCTGTGGAAGGGACCCAGGCTGGAGCAGTTTGTGAAGAACTGCACCCTGTGGGAAGGACTCACGTTGGAGAAGTTTGTAAAGGACTGCCCTCCATGGGAGGGACCCCACACTGAAGCAGGAGAAGAATGTGATGTGGTAAGTCCTCCCTCTAAGGAGGAAAGAGCAGCAGAGTCAATGTGTGATGAACTGACAACCCCCATTCTCCGTCCCCCTGCGCCGCTCAGGGGGAGGAGGTAGAGAATTTGGGAGTGAAGTTAAGCCCAGAAAGAAGGGAGGGGTGGGGGGAAGGTGTTTTTAAGATTTTGGTTTATTTTCTCATTATCCTACTCTGATGTGATTGGTAATAAATTAAACTAATTTCCCCAAGTTGAGTGTTTTGCCCATGACTATAATTGCTGAGTCATCTCCCCATCCTTAACTCGACCCACAAGCTGTTCGTTGTATCTCCTCTCCCTTGTCCAGCTGAGGAGAGGAGTGATAGAGCAGCTTTGGGGGGCACCTGGCATCCAGCCAGGGTCAACCCACTGCAGACTGAAACAAGGAACCACACACATGAGTGAATTACCCCGAAGTAATAAATAAATAGAACAACAAAAAAAAAAAAAGCCAAACTTAAGGACTAAAGTTCACATGTATGGACAGTATTGATTAAGGTGTTGGAGGTAACACTACATTAAACCAAGCTATGCTGGCTATAAGGCAAAGCCTGTGCATCCCCAGGCCTACACCTGAGGATGTAACCAAGGGATACAGCTACCCTTTATCTTAAGACAACCTCCACTTGAGGAGGGGTCCAGGAAGCACTAGCACCAATTCCTCCAGAGCCTGAGTCAGGTTTTACCATGTTTCCACCACTCAAAGCATCACCTTGGGGCAAGTGGTTGCCCAGGCATGCAGAATCACTCTGGCTAAATCCATGAAGAGACAGACAGTTGAGGCTGCCAAAAATGAGATGAAAGAACTCAAATTGTATCACTTTGCAAGAAGAGTTTGCATGGCATAGAAAAGATCACAGAATCTCCTCCTCAGAAGACAAATTCTTCACAGAAGTAACAGGTGATATTACCACACAAAATGAATAGACTATTAGCCTTCAGCAAATGGGGTATTTATTGTTTTTAAATTGTACATTAGTGCTGAAGCAACAATGATATTTATCCTGCACATCAAACTGGAAGAATAAGCAAGTAGTGAGCTAAAACTGAGGACTTAGATTAGTGATCTTGTATGCCCTGAGGGAGCATAAGATCTAAATAGATGCACACGTAAAGTAAATAAGATACAATGATACTGGGGGAATAATGCCAACTGAGTCAGCAATATGAAAAAGCTACTGTTCAGAACCATCCAACAGATATCAGACTCCAATCTCAAAAGGCACTTTGGAAGGGATTTAACTGAAAGAGGGAACAATCCTGAAACAAGAGTAAGCACAGAGCTAAGAACATCTCCAGGAAAAGCACTGACTTGTCCGTTCACATTACTATGGACAGAAAGCAGCATATATACCTCCATACATAGCACTCAAAACAAGCTGACCCACACCAGAACGCTATACCATCTTTTTATATTTTTGTCTTTAGAAGTTTTCCTCAGAGAGTAATCCAAAATATCAACATATCAGTATTAAAAATTCCTGTTTTCTTCCTGTAGCTTTCAAGTTGTATATATTAACAAAGATGAAATGCTTCTCTATTCAAATAGAAAGGCAATTTTGACCTTAGCGCATTAGTGTAAGAACAAAATGTGTTGTTTTGATATTTACAAGATGCCAGAATTAGCTACACTTCACAACCAGCCTCATACTATCCTTGCTAAAACAGCCTTGCAAAAGCCCCTCTGGAGGAGGAGAGAAGGGAAAAAGTAAGAAAAAGTTAGCAGTAGAAGATTTACAAACCGCCCCTCAAAAACATTGAATTGAGCACTTGAGCTCTGTAGACAAAGGATTCACAAAGCCCAGACTGGAAGCAGACTCCACATATATGTTAAGTCTTTTCCAACACCAGATAAAAAGCAGCCATGATTGCCAGAGCTGCTGCAGAGGATGAGATCCACTATCCAGGTGGCAACAGAGGGTGCCACGTAGTTTAGTGAGGAATCATTAGTTTGCACAAGCCACACTCCTGATTTTCCATACACGATTACATTTGTCCAGCAAAATATGAGACAGAACTGTTATTTTAACATGTTTTGGTCATGTACGACTGCTGTTACACAGTTTATTAGTGAGCTACACCAAGCACTCAGAGGTTAGGCCCTGAGCGAAGCAGACAAGAAAAACAGACTGGTTTTAAGTACTGTCTGAGTAGTAAATAACAAGTAGTGGCAACACAGTAAGCACTGCAGTGGCATCGTGACTGGTGCTGTGGGTGGCTGGAGGATGCCCTAACAGCTACCAGAAAAAACTATCCACACTGCTTCTAACCTTTCCATTTTGTTAAACATCTCTCAGTAATACACCAACGTAAGGTCCTGTATAGCTTTCAAGGATTTCTAATTTTTATTTTATTCACTCCTTATTTCAACAACAGAAATCCTGCACACCTTTAGAGGAATATTAATGATGCAGAAGACCCAACCCTGAACCCTCTGAAAGATATTACAGTTCACCAAAAGTAACTGGGCCAATGCCAGCTCAGTTTATGATATCACCTTTGTTTGTTTCCCTGAAAACACGATGCTACAGTGAACGTTAATGTATTTCCATGCCATGCTGCATTTGGTTTTATTGTCAGAACTCCATACTTAACATAGCTGATACTTTCTACAAGGCTAAGTCATCTTAATGAGCTCAGCACAACCACGCACGGGGGCCTACACCAAATATCACTGCCTCGTGAGCAGTTTATTGAGGTGGGCATGGATCAGTGTCCAAATATTACTGCTGGATGTAGACTAACTAATGCAGTTTTAACAAGCTAAAAACATCTTGCTAAAATGAATCTGTCATAATAAATAAGTGACAGTAAAGTGGGCACACAGTGTAATATGTTTACCAAGGCCATCACATGGTGGTAGGAATTAACTTTGGTACTTGGCATGTTTCTGCGCTGCAGATACTTTCTATTCCAGCAATTTCCGTTGCTAAAAGAGATCATACTGTCAACTTGATACATATATTTGGTATAAGACAAAACCCCTTCAAAGAACATCCCAGTATCACCAAACTACATCCGAGAAGGAGTCCTGCCTGCCTATCCCTGTGCACTGAAAAAGCATTATCCTGGGCAAACGCTCTGATCTCAACCTTTACAAGTACATGGAGTACCGTACTAGAGTAATATCAGGTTTGTACTACTCTGCTGACTTGCACTACTACAGACGGTACACATACAGCTTTACTCAAGGTAGTAAGATGTGCCTCCTGAGAGATGGGATTCAGTCTCAGTCCAGCACTTCACCTGTGCACTTACAAGTACGGAGCTCCTTACGTGCTACATACAAGTAAAAGCAGGTTTGTTATAGCAACACACACACACACACGCAATTTATGAGAAAGTTCTTTTGCACTGCTCTGAGAATAGAAAGAAACCTTTAAATTCAAATACAAATAAAAGTACATCTGATGTAGTGCTCCCCTGCACAGGCAGAAAAATATAAACAAAGCTGAATCGCAAAACTCCCCAGCAGTGACAGCCATAGAGAAGCACCTTAAATCCAACACCTCCTTCTGCTTTGAGTAGCTTTCCACATTTATTTTCCATGCACTAGAAGTCTTTTTAGTAAGTTACCAACCCCTTCCACTTAGGGTCATATATGCAAGGAGTCCAAGTCTGGATTAAAAAAATGAAAGTTTGAGGTAATTATGGGTGCAGCATCACTGCTTCTTCTATACAATTGACTCCTCGGTTGCAGTTTTATGTATCTGTTAGCATTCTTCTCCACAATGAAAAAGGACTGTCCATAAAGTTTTTCAGCTATTCGCTGTCATACAAAAATCAGACTGAAAAACGTAAAATTATCTTAAAGAATCTCAGAGTATTTTTTATGCATCCAAAATTGTAAGCCTGTTGGGAACTAAAACGTGGCCAGAAATACAGCTGAGTCATGGAAAAACAGAATAAACATACCACGATTTATGGTTTTATGATTTAGCACAGAAAAGCAACTGAGCAGTCTGGATCACTGCAATTTTCTCTTCCTTCCCAGGCTTGGATCACTCTCAATTAGAGCAAGTATTCCAATTACTTTAAAAACTAATTAATTAAAAAAAATTACACTGCAGACAGGACCACAAGATAAAGCTGTTTGACTGTAAGAAAAGGAGCTGGAAAGCACTCAACGGTAGCCTGTGACTAAGCGTCTGGCAGATCGGGTAGGGACAGGTGAATCACGAGCGCGAGACTGCATGTGTCACTGTTTGGCAGCAGCCGTTCATAATCTGGGTTGAGGTGTAAAGGTTGCACGGTTTGCATTGACCTGTGTAGGCTGGTAGAAGGCTTGGGAACTGATTAGATCCTGTTGCTCCTCCATCTATAGTTTCCCCTCACGAGGCCAAGGGCTCCTCCTCAGCCATTTGTCCCACACAGCCTTCCCAGGCTTTTCAAACGGGCAGCTACAGTAGATCACTGCACCAGTATTGGCTGTGCTTCTGACATTGCTAAGCTGTGGCTGCATTATAGATGCTGGCTGTATAACTACCATGTGCTCTCATCTTTCTGGGTACTATTCCTGACAGCAGCAAGCCAAAAAACAGAGACCAAGTCTTAAAGGTCAAGGAATATTATATGCATCAATTCAACCTATCATCAGCTCAGAAACAGCCAACCACCAAACCTCTTTTTTATTAAGCTTAGCTTAATCAAAGTTAACCTTGTTCTAGCTTATTAAGAAACATTTATCTGTTCCACATTTTTCCATTACTTCTAGGGAAATACAAAAGCATGTTAAATAAAACGTTTAAATCCATACACATACTTGAACCAAGTATCACCATACTTCATAAAAACAGTAAATTAGCCAAGTCCCTTCTTCCAGCATCCTTTTCTGTGGTAGACTAAAGAACAGTGCTAGGAAATGGCTTCTTTCAGTATTCTTGCTTATCTGTTCCATTACTGTGAACAATACTCATGAATGATGAAAGGGATAGTTGGAGGGCAGCCCTACGCCCAAGCCCAGCACCAGGATTGTGCTCTCTCTTTCACAAGCAAAAAGGGACATTATGAAAGGTCCTTGTACTGATCTTCTGCACAGGTATGCATTTTACCTTGCTTCTATATGAATTCACTCTCTCTCTCAGTGATGTACTACACTTCCTGCTTTGGTGACTTGTCCCTGATAAACGAAGCTGAAAACTGCAAGAGAAATGCTCAACAACAAAAAAAAAAAAAAAAAAAAAAAAAAAAATCAGTGGGCGTTTTCCCGTTTTCCAATTTGGGGCTCAATATTCAGAAGTGTAGAAAGTGTATTGCATAATAGATGAATTCCTAATATAAATAATTTGTGGGATATTTATTTGACATTTCAGATGACCAAGCATTGTTTTATATCTTGATTTAAATATATTTTGTATATTTTGGTAACTGAGGAAAGGTTAAAGACCACACCTGACCCCTCTATAAAACTGTCAGCAGTGTTTCGTCATAGGTTATAATCCTGGGGTTGAATGTGAAACTTAAGCTGAATTGTTATGGCACAACTGCAACTAAACAGTAGCACAGCTACTCTAGTTTAGAATAGTATAAAAACCTTGCAGAAAGGGAAAAAGCAAATAGCTAAATCTATACCAAAATATAAATTGATGATACCTTAAACCCCAAATGAATCATTTCATCCTGTAGTATATATTCCTAAATTTGAGCTCCAACTTCTAACAAGTGCTCACCATGAATACTGAATTTTTCTCTGTCACACAACCTACGGACAAGTCTGGACAGTTAATTCACAACAGCCTGTTCCTGTGGCTTGGACACAGAAAGCATGACTATAAGGCCAAAGACAGTAACTTCAAGGACCAAACCTTAATGCACATGGGTAGAGAAGGAACCATCCATCACCTAAACTGTTTCAAAGCCAATCCTGTTTCTTAGGCTGGAGACAGTGGCTTGCCCATAAAGAGCAAATTTAAAGATCAGGGTTCTTGACATGGTAGATTAGGCTTTTCTTTCGTGCATTTTGTTTGCTGTGCAATTCGATCATCAAGAATCATCGTGCCAGTTCCAGATAAAAACATTCTTAATGTCTTTTAAAGGTAGCATTTTTCCTCCTGGAATTAAAACATTTCAGGTTATTTTTTTTTTTTAAATCACAAAAAAATTCTTGCTGCCAGTACTAGTTATATATTAATTATTTAACTGAAATAAATGCATCTGTTAATGTCTTTAATTAAGCATACAAAGCTCTTCATTTGATGTTATTTGTATTTAAGATTTCCTGTTTTCCCTGAAGTATTTATTATCCAAGGCATGATTCTTCTAATCTTAGATATACTCTGGGACTAAAGTACTATTTTATATCAGCATTTCTCAGCTGCTTTTATCACGAACAGATATATTACAAACCATGTTAATGAGCTGTTTAGTATTCACATATTAGACTTTCCTCATTTTATATGGAAATAATACTATAAAAATTCTAAGAATACTAGTTTTATGTGCATGATAATGATGAGATTCAAAGCAAATAAGAAGCAGGAAATCTGTGGTGGCAGTGAATATGAAATGGATTAGTACATCGTCAATGTGCTTTACTTTGGTATAAAATTATTAAGCACGTAATTAAGAAGGATCAATTGCACTGTTTGTTTTTGGGGTAATGTTTTAGCTATTTTAGATGTTTCATCTTTAAGAATTTAATTTCACACTTTAATGATCTTCTTGTAATTTCCTCCTCCCGCTATGAAGTCACATAGTCAGGATACGCAGGAAATCCACTGCGTATCAAGAAGTGACTAGGGTGGAAGGCCAGGCCAAAGTCACTGCAAAGGAAGATAAGAACAAGGCAAATTAAATAATTTTGTAAATACAAAAATAGTTCAGTTCAACTGACCTTATTCATCAGACGCATTCAAATCCCCAAGATTGTTAGCAGGAAAGAAATTATATAGTTACTTCCAGCAACTGCAGCTTTGACCTGGCTGACCTCAGAGACATCTCTAGCACAGCAAAAGTGAAATGAGATTTGGCGTTACAGGGCCCTAATGAGTAAAGCCGTCAGCCTTCAGTACACTTACATCTGCATGCAGGTCACAGAAATAAATAAAAAACTAAAAACCCAGCTTTGGGTAAGGTAGAGAGAGAGAATACTATTCTCTATCTTGGATAGAGAACTTACTACTGAGTTATTGAATAAAAACCCAAGTGTGAAAATAAGTCTGCTATTAAATTTGAATTGTCTCATTTTGAACAGGGAATTACAAATCAATGAAACTAAGCATTTGTTATTACGGAAAATACAACGACTGGGTAGGTTCCCTTATTAATTTGATATGCTGGACAAAGCACAGGCGGTGAGCTGGGACCGCAGGGGCAGCGTGTGCTCCTGTACGGTACTTTAGGTACCTGTTGTACCTGACAACAACAGGTTCTATTTATTTTACTGAAAATCTAGTCAGAGAAGACAGTTTTCAGTCAGAATAATGTCTCTTTATTTTGTTATTGTACTGAACAGGTATTATACTATATAATTTCTCTCTTAATAGTAGAGCAGTTATCTACTATTAACACTATCCATTATTTGTATCTGTTTTTTGTACCAGAACTTACCATTGGCTTTAGGTTATGGAGCACACCTGTAAACTAAATTGCCTCTTGCAACAAGAAATTAGAAAACCAAAGATGGCAGCATGTTAGAGATCTACCTTAGACAATTTTAGATTAAGTAGTTAAAAAAAATACCTAAAATATCACATAGCCCAGTATAGAAGTAGAGCAGAAAAAGTCAGAATGAGTTAAAAAATGCCATTTCGGAATTCTCTATAGCCTGAGCATAAAGACAGTGAGAGATGCTCACTGTAGTCTTGGCATACTTAATGAATGCTTCAGTAGTGAGGTAAAGAGAAAAAACACTTTAGAGGTAATCACATTATACG
Source organism: Phaethon lepturus (assembly GCF_000687285.1). NCBI lineage: Eukaryota > Metazoa > Chordata > Aves > Phaethontiformes > Phaethontidae > Phaethon > Phaethon lepturus. The sequence goes on along the minus strand of NW_010512622.1, from coordinate 26,123 downwards.
ATTAAAAAAAATTCTTCCTAAATTTAAATAATTTCTTTAAATTTCATTTAATTAAATAATTAAATAATAAAAAGTAAGTTTGCCACATATTTACTTTGAAGTAACTCATATTATTGCAAATGCACCATTAACAGCCACACCTTCTACGAGGCCGTGCCTTTAATAAGGTTATGATGTCAGATGGTAAATACTAATTTAGCATTCTCTGTGAGGAAATATACGTACACAAACTTGGGTCCAATCCTATAAACGTCTGTTCTCATGAGTAGAGCTAACTCTAAATTATTCCTTATTGGGCGTGTCCAAGTTTTACATAAAATTTAAGACCTATTTCTGAGGGCACAGCTCACAGTTCTACAAAGTAGATGGACGTGGATGTTGATGCATCTTCGAATAATGTAAGATGAAGGCATTAAGCAATGCAGACTTTAAAAAGTTTCAGGTGGTACTGGGGCGTGAGTAAGAACTGCTAAAACATGGACTTTCTGGATTAGTTCTGTACATCTGTAAGTTAACAGAAGGAACTAAATCCTGAAGGATACTTTTTGAAATTAAATCTTTTCCATCATTTCCTTTTCTGCTTTATTAAAAGGCTAAAAATGTAGCTGAATCCAGACTGCTGGCTACGGTGAGTTACACTCCTTTGTCACAGCTATGCATTATTCTTTGCAAGCAGAGGTTTTTGTCTTGCGTTATTTCTTCATCCATAGCCCTCTCTGCTGACCAAAACTACCGTGCATTTTATCACTAATAACACATCTAAATTCTTATTTTAAATCACAGCCCTATTTCCGAACAGAGCAATTTTACTTTTCTTCCAGAAAGCCATCTGCTTGCTAATGAGAGTTGTTTTCATCAGTAATTCTGAGAAGAAAAATGGTTATTACACTTTAGCACTTTTTAAGTGACAAATAAAGAATACCATCCAGACCACTATTTAAACACACTACATTTCTCCCAGCACAGGTTCTACAGGCCAGATGTGTCATTATAATTATAAACATTTGTAATGAGTCTTGGTGCAATTGGGGCCCACAGTAAAGTATCACCTCAGAAAAAAATCTTTCAACAAGCAATTTCATACATAAGATTGCTGTAATTTATGAATCCCCGCACTATCAAAAACTACCTTTTTATACCAGCAAAGCCAAAAAGGCTTTTAATGATGCTATGTACTTATGGTTTTTTCTATATTTTTTTTTTAATTTTATCAATGCCTAATCAATAGGCAATGCTGTGATACAGTAATTTCTCTACCTCCCTTCTACCAAAGCTATTCCTGGTAGAGAGCACAATGACAGCCTAACAGTCAACACTCACAATCATCTTGGTATTTGGCTGAATTAGCCTACTTAAGGTGCATTCCCCATTTCCCAAAATACTCTCTTTTCCTGAGGCTGACTATTGAACAGCAGTAGCATGACAAGAAAGCAAGAGACAAAGGACTTAACGGGAAGATAAAATCTGAGACAGAAAATGAAGGAATAAGAATTAAGACATCAGTGAAAAGGAGAAAGGGAATCTGTCTAGGATGATGACAGAGGAAAAATAAAGGAACACAGAGGATGAAAAGTACTATTCATAGTAGTTTTAGCAGTTTTGACAGCAGTACTAAAAAATAAGGGAAGAAAAGTGACAAAATAATGAATAAACGAACAGTGAGGATTAGGGCAAAACAAAAAACTTGTGCAAAAACGCAGAGCTGGGGTGAAAGGGATGACTCAAGTACAGAAGGCCCTGGAAGAGTTGCAAGGACGTAAATATGAAAGAAAAGAGGAGAAAAGTTAAGTTGTAAAAGGGAATGCAAATTAAATGGATTACAAATAAATGTGCATGGAAATAGGGGCAAAAACATCATGGAAAAAAGTTCAAATCGGTAAACATGAAACTAAATAATGTACATAGCAAACTAAACAAAGAGCTTCTAAAAAAAACAAACAAAAGTCCCGTGCTGCAATCTCACATTTCTCCTCTCCATCAATGCCTAATTATCAGTTACTGCCCCACTTTTTCAGGCAGACAGACATTTTTAGCCCCAGCGTATGTTACAGACTCGCTGGTGCTGTTTCTTTCACCCACAGTGCTATTGTTTAGCTCCTCCCTATGCTCTCCTGTGTTGACAGCACAGCAGACATCCTCCTGTGAAACCAGAGAGGACTGCATCTGCATCTGAAAGATGGCCCCCACCCAAACTGTGATTAACACTGAAACATGTGTCTTATTTGTGGCCAAATACTGTCAAGAAGGTCAATGCTGGGGGGGGAAGCAGAAACAACATCGCTAGGTTAGTCTTAACAGCCAGCACCTCATGGAAGAGAAACCATGCCAAGTCCTCCCATCTCTTCTCTCCACATGTGCACTTTTTGGGGGATGTAATTTATAGCTTAGCTATGAAAATAAAACTACTCTGTGTTAAAAAACTTGAAAACAAAGTCTTGGTCAAAGTATGAACTACTTTTATAGGTTTTTCAAAAGATTGATCTTTTCATTTTCTTGTCTTATGAGTACATATCCCATTAGATCTCCTTCTGTGTAGGAAGTGCAATTTTAGCAAGCAATTAATCCATAAATGAGCTGTTTCAGAGTTTTAGGTATTGGGCATCATCCTTCAAAGGCTCTGTCCTGGCCTTGTATTACACTTACATGTTTCCACAGACCTTAAGAGAGGCTCATTTTGTCAGCAATCATTTAACTGAATTCCCCATGAACCACTTTTGGAAAACCATGCACAAGGTAATCAGCTGTAGGAAAAAAAAAAAAGGTAGTATTTCTAACCACCATGTCACTGAGACATACAATGACCTGTAAGTCCTTCAATCCTGAACTTCTTGTCGCATACTATATTCCAAAAGAAAATATGCAGAGTGCTACAGAAATTATAGTTATGTGAACCTGGACCTCTTGCCAGGGATACTGAGTTTCTGTGCAATGACACCACCATGATTCCCCATGTAGTTCTCATCTTTCATGCAGACCAGAGATTCTGTAATTTTGACACCACCATTCCACCCCTAAAGTTCCTAAATTAACATTTTGAAAAATTTGCCTCATGTGAAAAGGCAAAAAGAAATCTAATGCTGCATTTCATGTACTCAGATGGTCACAAACTCTAGCACTTTCCTGAGCACAAAGGAAAATCTTGTCTAAAGATCGTTTCATGTTATGAGCTCAAAGCATTTAAAAACCAAAGGAATTATTCTTTCTTAAACTTTTAATGTAGCACACAGATCTCCCACTACACATTTGCAAGGCATGAGTCGTTGCTAGTAAACCACAAGTGAGCTAGCCTTACAAAAAGCTATTGGCCTACAATAAAAGTTAATGTAACCATTTACATTGGTGAGTTGTAAATAATTGTTTAAATATTTGTATATATAACAGACTAACTTCAGAATTATAATCAAAATCTATTGCAAAGTCTTCAGCTACCTTTTAAGGCAATTATGTTTGGCTGAAACAGGATTGGGTGTATGAACTACGTGAAGGAAAACATTAAAGAACATTCAGACTGGAAACCAGACTAGAAATGAATACACAGAATAGAAAATAAACTATTAAATAAAAAGCTAAAAAGTTATTGAATGGTTTTAGCCTTTAAAATTATTTTTAAAAAATTAGCAGAAGCAAATAATTCTATTCCTTGCCAAATTCCAATGTTTACCTGACTGTAGAATGCCACTTTCAAAATGACCATTTAAGAAAAAAATACTATTTTATTCACAGAACTGAAACGGCAGCTCCCTACAAAATGGACACTGCTGGAAGCCAAGTCCCTGTTGCTAATCTTTTACAGATAAGGCAGCAGCGTCCGACAAGTCACCAGGAAGGAGACTCACTATACTTCTGATACCAGTTGGATAGCTTTACACCTTGCTCTTGCAAGGTCCTTGTGTTCAGCATAGTGCAAATTTTAGTACCTGGCATGTTAACCTGAATGACAGGGTATATGATGCATGCAACAGGCCTTCAGCGTACCATGGCATTCCTCCTGATAATCCTCAAGCACTTTGGCTTTCATGTGCTGCAAATTTAGATCTGTATATAGGCTGTACAGATACAGTCCAAATAATACTGGGATCAGATAGAGAGAATTCTCTGGTGGTCTGACCATGGCCGGCTGCCAGATGCTCACCCAGCCAGTCACTTGCTCCCTCTCCTCAACAGCATGTGGGAGAAAATAAGCTGGCTAAGCTTATGGGTCGAGATAAAGGAGATCACTCACCAGTTACTGTCACAGGCAAAACACGCTCAACATGGGGAAGATTAATTTAATTCAGAGCCAGGCTGCAGGCCCTGCCAGTAGAATTTGCTCCAGCATGGGCTCCTCTCCACAGGCTCCAGTTTCTTCAGGAAACATCCACCTGCTTCTCCATGGTCTCCTCACGGGCTGCAGGAGAATGGCTGCTCCGATGCCCACAGCACCTCCATCTCCCTCTCCTCTGACAGGGCTCGCTCCTTCCTCACTGCTGGCAGCGTTTTGCCCTTTCTCAAACACGCCTTCCCAGAGGTGCCACTGACTGGCCCAGCTCTGCCCTGGGGCCACTGCGGAACCAGCTGGAACCGGCTGGGTCCGGGGGGGGGGGGCCCAACCGGCTGTGTCCGGCGGGGGCAGCCCCGGTCTCTCCCCACAGAGGCCCCCACGGCCCCGGCTGCCGGCACCCAGACACGCACGCCTGGTGCCCGCCCAACTGATGTTAGGAAGAAGTTTCATAGCGAGGGCCACTGCCAGATGTTTAATCATACCAAGTATTCAAAGCCACACAAAATGAACAAACTGGTTTTATTCAGAGAAGGATAATGCACGTGTTCCAGTAATTTGACAATGTGCTTATGTCTCAGAAGTAGTACTACAGTCCACTGGGAAATTCTAAAAACTAATTGCCGCTAAGTGTTCTCTAGGGCCTCAATACCTTTGCTAATATGCTGGCTGTGACAGAAAGTAAGTGCAGAAATATGAAGGTTATTCCCTGGCCCAAGACGAGCGTTCCTCTGCACCCAAAGGTGGGGCAGCCCAGAGGGAAAAGGAGTAGGGTTAGTGGTGAGCAATGCAGGAACATCCCTGAAGTACAAACCTCTCCCGAAGACAACTGGGCCTCATCAACACCGCTCCCAAACAGCACAGCGGAGCAACCTGAACCCCTCCAGACCAGCTGCAGCGCAGGATTTGTCTCAATGGGGTGCTTCTCTGTAACCTTTCCAAAAGGCTTAGAGGGTATGAGCACCATCAGCATTCATCCTTTCCAGACTGTTTGCTCTAATATTCGGTTAACTACCAGATCATCAATCCTGCCACAGTCACAAAACGACCTTTCCTGGAGGGGCCGAGGATGGCAGTTTTCCCAAACAACTGAGTAAGGAGAAAGCAGAGGTCAGAAGCTGAAGCTCAGGTAGTGGTCACACAGATGTTCACCATGGGGTAAAGCGGGCAGCCAACAGCAAACTATCTGAACGGGACCAAGCACAGCAGACCCGAGAGGCTATATGCCAGAAAACGGAACGGCAAAAACAGAGGCCGTAATAAATACACCTTTACACATCTTTTCTTTACCAGTGGTTACCAACCATGGTAGCTTTGCAAAGGGCAAACTGCAAGGACACCCTCAGTGAGAAGTATGGGTTTTTTCAGGTCTGTAAACACGGTATCAGGAAAGTTAATCCTACTTCAAAACATTCATCTTGTTCTGTCAGAAGCACTTCTTTTCACCAGCTAACATAAAACTGTGGCAATATTGTATTGCTGCATTAAGCATTTAACTTAATTTTATGTAAGCTAGCAGCAGTTTCATATTTCAATTTGTTGACATTTGTCATTTTGTTGCGGTTCATTTCCTACAAGAGCTTTAGAAGTTAAGTTTTATGCTACTGATATGAAAGATCCTGATTCAGAGAGAAAAAGTGAGTCTACGTTCATCACCTCAAAGCAGTTTAGATTAATATGACCCGTAACACAGTCAAGTATCTTGCTGAAGAATAGGTGTGAGCAGCTATTTTATGTAGCAGATTCCTTGTTCAATAGTAACTGCATACACAAAATTATAAAGAGTGAAAAGACAAAACCACATTTTTCCCTCATATCCAGCATTTTCTTCATTTACCCTCACCAGCCTCGTGGAAGCTCATCTTCAATGTATGCAAGTTATTTATTGATCTGGGATTTTCCAAAGCTACTTAGGAGTGGTTTGGGAATGTGGCTTGTCTTGAATTTCAATGAATCTACTCATAAAAGAATTAGGAGCTTTAGGAAATTTTATCTTTATTGTTTCATACCGCCAGAGCAACATGGCATCCAATTATCTTATCCTTTGCTGGTAAAAGAACTACAGTTGAGGTACCCAATTAACAATTTTTAAGCTTGTGAAACAAGTCTCATATAATTAGCATCTGGAGAATGAAAGAAGCTATTCTAGCAAACAAAGTGAGACTCAAGCTCTTCTGGTTGCTGCCTTTCTTTTGCTCCTCCAACTTCAGTTTAACCATGATTATAGAAGATGATATTCCCTCAAAACCCAAGAGAAGGATTATTATCAGAGATAATTTCAATATGTTATGATAAGCCTACATATACTCAAAACTTCTAGAGACAGGGATTGTTCTAATTTGATGATTTGTTAATGGAAACTGGGATTCTTTCAATTCAGGACCAGCCAGCTACAAATAAATCGTGTGTGTGGCATGTATTCAGTCATTTGTATACCATTTAAGAAAGCTCAAAACAAGAACAGTGCCACGAAAACAAAGAAAGGGCAGTTGTGGACAGTACGAGACACAGAACTGCAGTCTGACAGAATTGCAGTCTGGCAGCGCAGATTGAATTGTTTTCAGAATTTTGATGCTGATAAAATAACCGAATGTCAAGTACTTTCATGTCTTGGCAGTAGGAGATCTCATTGTACTGTGTTTTTTTTCTCCCCCTCTCGTTAAGATATTCATGATATTCAAGCAATACTTAGGGTCATAGATGGTTCTAATGAGTAACTGTGTCGTAACAAAGCAGTGTTGCCTGCAATATGCCACAGAATGATATGAAAAGAGCTCAGGGTACACTTCTGCCAGACCTCAAGTCTCTCTTGATAGGGCAAGTATCAGGCAGTGTTATACTATCTTCCTCTACTTCATGGCTAAGAGACAATAAACCAGCCCTTGCTGGAACTGCTGCTGCACCAAGCATTACAAAACCCAAACACAATCAATGTGTACAGTTCCAGAAAGAAGCTACAGAAAATAAGCAATTTCTTTTCCTGCCCCTTTGTTTCACCTTGCCTTAGCACAATGCTTTCTGTCAGACAAGAGTTTGTGAACTGAGATTAGAAAACAATATGCAAGCCAGACAAATCCTGAAGTTGCAAACACAAAAAAAACCCACCAAAACTTTAAATACTAAATGGATGGAGTAATTTGCCAATATACCTTTCACATCTCACTCTGTTAGTAGGTGGTGGAGGAGGAAACCAGGTAATAGTATATCAAATCAAATGTCTAGATTTCAGAAGCCATTGATATTCCTTGGGCAACCACATGGCGTGTTTACAGATAAATATGTTATTCAGAAGTACAGCTGTGGAACGCACCACACACTGGTACCCCAAAATGACAATGTTTTAAATTAGATCTTTGAGATACAAGTAGTGAACTTCCCTACTCAAGCTCCTATAAAAGGTGGTAAGATACACAAATGCTTACAGCTAAAGACCAATACGAGTGGCAAGAATGGTAAAATTACCAAAAAACACCACAACCCCCAAAAAACAGCACAACCCCAAAAAAAAACCACCACAACCCCAAAAAAAACCCACCACAACCCCAAAAAAAACCACCACAACCCCCCCCAAAAAAACCACCACACCCCCCCAAAAAAACCACCACAACCCCCCAAAAAAACCACCACAACCCCCCAAAAAAACACCACAAACACACACACCACCACCACCACCCCTTTTTACAGTAAGGAAATCCTCTAAACATTTGCATCAACCTCCAGACGAACAGCTATCTGTAAATGTCAAATATGTCTGGCCAGATTCTGGGACATCTGATAGAGTTCTATTGATTTCAAGTGAGCTTGCTGATTTAGCCTACTGAAGAACTTCGCATCATCCGATTAGGTTAAGTAAATTGATTTCTGAATCCTGACTATTTGCGAAAACCTTATGAACAACCTAGAGACTTACCACCCAAGAAAGAGTAGAAATTACTTGGTCAAGAGTTTTATTAATACAATTTTTTTTTAAATCAATTTTCTCACGAAACAACTCACTAACAGAAAAGCAACAAAATTTGTTCGCTAAATTATTCATTACAAATTACTGAACCAGGTTCTCTGGTACTATAAAAAGCGGCAGCTCCACTGAGAAGAGAAAGAAATACAGCTGCTAAGAAACAGAGAATACAAGCACAAGTGCCGTAGGAATTCACTTCTGGTTTTACAAAGCTATCTGTGAGACCATTTAGTGGAAAATGGGAAGTAGAAGGGGAAGACACTGGTGATGGAAGCTGGTTGTCAACTCAGGAGAACCCCAGCAGTGACAGGACACCTCCATCAGACTCATCGAAAGCCCATGGAAGCTGTGCAAGCCTAAAGCCCTGCCCCAACCTTTGGCAATGCAGAGACTGAATCCAACAATAATTAAAAATGTCAATTTTTTCTCCCTTCTCTCCAATCATTTAGTAATTACTTTAGTAATACTAATGGAGTAGATTGTATGATTTCAGATGGATTCCTGAGGAAGTTAGTTGATACAGTCATATCATATGTGCCTGTACAGCCTAATAACTTTCAGGTTCTATTGCAAAACCTGGTTAAAATGCCACTAAACAAGAGGCCACAAAGATATTTAATTCCTAGAAGTTTTCTGCAAATAGATGGTTGAGGGATGAGACTGATAAGACTTTTCATATTCTCACCAAGGGAAAAGCTGCAGCATGAGAATTTCTCTCCTTTTTGGACACCTTGAAATCCCCATGGGAGAGAGTTAAGAACTTCCACTTGCAGGAAAAGCTTTGATCAATGCCTGTGTATTATTAGAACCCAGAAAACCCTATTACTAGGCACAAATCCACAGAAAAATCAATCAAACTTCATTTGTTTATGGCTATAGAAACAACTAGCAATACCTGTCAGGCTACACCGTATAATTCATCGTATGTAAGTCAGCAAAGAGCTGACAAATAGAGGCTGCATTAATCTATAAACAGACACATGACTCAGTGCACTAGAACTGGAAGGTGCTGTGTCCCTCACATTACCACCACAGTGTCCTCAAATATTTCATAAGAATATTTTTAAGGTAGTTTATAACTCCTTACATATTCAGTGATGCAAAGCATCATCAGGAAAATTTAGTAATATTATATTCATCTGTAATGAGAAACAACTTACCTGATGAAGCTAGAGTACATACGCATATTTCAAGAAATACATTTGACAATAAATTACATCGACTAAACAAATACAGAACCATCAAGAGCAGAACATAATCATGAGCAAGTATGTAGAACAGTTTCCCCCAGCAACCCAGTGCTGTTGCTTGGTTCCCACGCAGAAAGGGTGAGACAGGGCACCAGCCCGACACGATCACCATCTCAGCCCATACAGTCAAGCATTGCCCAGGCAGCCCATTAACCAGCAGCTCATCAGCAAAGGGCTACATAAGCTATACGTACATAAGGATCCAAACATGTTCCTGCTCTACAACCAAAGCAACGATGCTAACTCTTACCTTTGATTTCGGACAGCCTAAATAATGCATCCTAGAGAAACTGTTAGCATTTGCAACGGGGAAGGTGTTTCCAAGAGGACCAGGCTGGCTAATGTCAGCAAGAGTATGGTTTGCTTTCCCAGCCTGTCCCTCTTTCTTCAAGCAATCAATAAACTTCAAAGGTTATGTTTTTAATATGCATGATTTTGAATGTCATTACTGAACACAAATCATACAGTCCAGTACAATGAACATGCAACATTCCTGAGAGAAAAATATCTAGGCATCCAGCAAGCTGCTGGATTTGGAACTACACGCTAAATATCAGAAGTTAAATTAGAAACTGTGTGTGTGACCATTTTCGTGCTCTTATCACGATATTCATTAGTTAGTAGAAAATCTTTTACCTGCAGATACTAACACTATGCTTGAAAATATTATATTAGAGAAGATAGTAATCATTCATCAGTGCAGTAACAGAACCTTAACTGTACCTGATGCTTCCAACCACAGTATTTTGTATTTGAGAATCCCAAAGTGTTTCAAAGGCGGTGAATCAGCGCACTCTCACCACAGCCCCGGAGGCAATTTTCGTATCAGTTCCAAAGAACAAACGCTGGAGCAGGAAGGTTGCAATCATCAGTGCAATGCTGGCCCAGACAGAAATGGTTTCCAGACATCTTGAATTTCTGTCCCTCATTTTAAAGATTAGACTCCTAAATACTGTCTGATGTTTGATATTTTCTTTTCTTTCAGCAGTAAACCACATTTCTAGCCTTCCTGATTGTCTGCATTGCTTTGATACAAAATACATGGTTCTTCTCTTACGTTTTATCCTGGGGATAAAAGTCAGGAAATTCCCTAATTTTCCTCAGAACACAGGAAACAACGGGACATTAAGATTTAATATCACCTCATCAGTAGTCTACAAGGCTGATAAGAAAGAGTCTGTAAGGTTGCTACTCTGGTCTTCAGAAGCTCTTAGCCACATTAAAAAAAAAAAAAGAAAAAAAAAGGTCTTTTACTATAATTAAACATGTTTTATTAAAGCTTTCCCCTCATTTTCCTTTTCTTTGCTTCTTTCCCCCTCATAGTTTTTACATCTTCTTTCATTCCTCCCTTTGATGTTTGCATGTTTTTCATACTTTTATTAAAAACATTTTGCACTATTCGTTTCCACCCCACCTCCCCCTGTTTTAGAGGAATACATTTTTCCTGTGTCTGACTTTGCCTCTGCCCTCTACAGCTCAGTGAGAGCATAGGGAACATATGCTCTGGCGACAGCTTTCATTACAAAGTGGCACATGAAAAAAACATCTTCCATCTCTTCCATTTCTTTTGTCTCTCACCTACACAGTGAATGTAACCTGTTCTCCTGGAAATGAAGATTTATTCAGCATTTATTAACAAAAAAATGCAATTAGTCCTTTCAATTGTATAGTTAGTGCAGATACAAACACTACTGTTAAAAGGAAGATAAAATAAGATTGGGTTCTTCTTTACTTACATGTATCTAAAGACTCATCTGAATCATCAGGACAATCAGGCTCTCCATCACACAGCCAGTGTTGGGAGACACAAGTCACGCGATCACGACACAGAAACTCTCCTACGTCACATAACTGATGCTCTTCTGAAAATGAGAATGTTTTAGAATGCAATGATTAAAAATGAAGGAAAATAAAGTGGTGCAATGAAAATGAAAAGTGAAAATAAAGTGATTCTGAAATCAGAAATCAAAGCAAACACCAGAAACAAAGTGAAGTGATAATTTCATGAGAGATGTAATGCCCTTCCTTAGGCTGTAGAGTCCAGCTGCACCCAGCTGCAGTGTTTCAGTGAGAGAATGCCATAACTGTTCCAACCAGACACGAATGGCATTAGCATAAACTAATAAAGTTATATTTTTCTCTAACTATTTCACCTTGAAGTAAATTTGTTCACTAGATAGAAATCAACAAGCTTTAATTTCATATTATCACCAGGGGGATACTCCATCCTCCTCTCCTGCCCCAGAAAATATTTTCAAATTGTTGTTTCAGGTAAACAGATTTTCAAGGATGTATTTCTGTAAGCAAAAACCTTCTTAAACAAACGTATTTCTGCAAGCAGTCAAAGATCTTCTTAAACAAACGTATATGTATTTTTACTATTTCTTCAGGTACATATTTTAACGACCAAATCCTATCTCAGGTTTATATAAAAAAATGCTTTATATTTCACATGACAAAGATCCAAACAAATTATTTAGTTATTTAAGGACAACACTGAGGTGCCTTGAAAACAACGGCCTTAAAATGAGGGCAATTTTAGAAGCCTGGCACACCCAAACTATCTGCTGGATTCAACCACCAAAGTCTGATGTCCTTGAGATCTAGAGTTAATTAACTCAAGACTCTTCCATCATTAATTAACGTAAAACTATTCTAACATTAATTAAAGCTCACAAAGCCTCTGTGCAATACATTATATCCATTTTATCAATATATAAATTACAGTAGAGCCTTCCAGAAGTCTACACTGCAGATTGCTGGGAAAGGTTTCTTGATTATTTTTACACCGATGCAAGTGAGAAATGACTTACTGGAGGCAATACTGTTACAAAGATATAAAGCCAGGTATAAATAAGGAGAGAATTAAGCCCAATTCCACCTGTAGATCTATCTTTTAGTTTAGTTCATACCAAAAGCCAACGGATAATACTGTTGATTTTTCTTATCACTATTAGCACACTAAGTCGGTACCCTGTAC
>NW_010512622.1:420-13646 GCF_000687285.1 Phaethon lepturus | reverse complement strand
CCGGCTGAACCGAGTTGCTCTCCTGAAAGACCATTGTGGCTGCAACTTGTGACTAAGTGCTTCAACTTCTCAAGAAGCATTACAATATTAATTTCTTAGTCTGATATGTCAACTAGCAATTAGTACGATAACAAAAAAAACCCAGTTCCTCAGAACAACACAACTGGCCTTCCGAACAAAATACCTATTTTGCAGGCACTATATATACACACTGTGTTGCCTGATCACCAAAAGATGTGTTTCTGAACATGCTTGTAAAGCTGACTCTGAGCTTGAAAGTAAACTCTTACGGCACAGTTTTGGGGGCATTTGTGTATTGTTACTCTAGGAAATAACAATGGGAACACTTTGTTAAAAATCAACCGTTTCATTACGTGCACACCTCATTTTCAAGGTCAGTCCCTGAAACTATTGAGGACTACAGTTTCAAATGACTCAAAGTAGCAACTATTACGTCGACATGTTTCATATTGCTTAAACTAGCTCCATCGCGGCTTCTACAACTGTAGGAATCAAAGCATTTTTTGTTATAATTTAATTCTTTGCATTTACTGCAACTGCAAACAGCACTCAGTTGTTTAAGTTGTTCACCTTTGTAAAAAATGAGTGACTGTGCAATTAAAAGTGTAAGTTTACATGCACATGGATGTGATTTGCTTCAGTCTTTCAGGGAGATGATTAAGGGTCCTGCTTTGATAGCACTTTTTGAAAAACCATCTTGGAAGTCAGAAAGAGGGAGAGTTTGGCAAGTTTCAGCATTTCAAAGACATATAGCAGTATAAGCAAAACTTGTATGATGAACTGTTTAATATTTGTTTTTATAATATTTTTTGAAGTCCACAATAAATTTCTGTTGCTTTATGGAAACCTTGTACTACAGTGTGAATTGTCATTTTCTGTGTATAACATGTCTGTGTTTAACAGACCTGGGAATATCAAAACTAGCACAAAACCAGTTATCTTCCATGTCCACTTCTTTATACCACTCAAGAACAATTATTTCTCAGAGCAAAAAATAGTTGAAATGCCTAATTTTACGAATTAAGATTCATAAGATAAATGGTTTCAAGTTAGATTTTTCTAAATGTTATTTTTTATAGATTTTTGAACTGACAGCTAAGTGAAAAAAATTAATGAATAAATATAAAAATATAAAGCTGTCAAAACACTTATATAATCAAGTTTACACAAGTGACTGGTCCTACATGAGCCTACTCAACTACCTACATGCAAAGTACCTACAGAAAAAGAAATCTTATTTCTTTCCTAAGTCCTGTCAATAATTGGGTAAAAGGAGAAATCAATGCTGTCATTTGTGCCAAAATGTAATACTCCAAGTCAAATTCTATACTGCAGAGCCCGTGTGAAGAAAATCACATTTGAAACCAAGGAAGAATTTCAGTCTAGTTTGCAGACAAACCTTAGAGCGATGCCAATGAAATCGTTGTGAAATGTGCAGGACTGTTCTTTTGTAGCTTTTTCGGCGCAACGTCTATATTAAACGCTGTCCACAAGCCCTGGGGCCGTCACCGAAGAAACCCCAGCAATAAGGGAGGAAGGCGCTACGGAAGGAACGGATCCCCGTTCTACGCGGTCCTTACCATCGCTCCCGTGGGGATGGAACATTTAAGGCAGAGAAAGACAACCAGTAAAGCCACGCTACCATTAAACCACAAACCTTTCTCCTCGACAGCATTCCCTTTTGTTTTGTACTTTCATCTGTAATAAATACCTTTTCACTACTCTGTGTCAACTGCCAGTCAAAATGCATCCGAACAGTGCTACTGCCAGCTGTAACGAACAGGAATCCAACAAAAACCTCTGAATAACACCATAAATGCCAGAGTAAATGGCATTCAAACGAGGAGCTATATGGAAGAGGGAAGTATCCTATCACTGCGCCCACGGGTAATGAGAGTCTGACACAAAAAACTGGTAGGTTGCTGATGGGAAAGAAGATATCAACTTTTTTTTTTTTTTTTTTTTTTTTGAGGAGGAACAAGGATACATCAGCCAGTAAGCACTGTTGTAGGTGACTGTCCCTTGCCTATTAGTGCACCAGGTTTTTCTAAATCTGCAGATGGTCACATAGGTCTACACAAATAAATCTTACATTTCTTCTTATTTTGGGCAAAGATATGAAAATAGATTTTTAGAACTTGTTTATGTCCAGCTAGGCTACATACATAGCTCAGTTTTGGCATACGTTCATACATAGCTCAGTTTTGGCCTGTGTACTTGGAAAAATGGCTTGTTTTCTATGTTTTTGTTTTTTACTTAATTAAATAATTTTGCTATTTCCATACAATTAAACCCCTGCTTACATTTTTTTCAACAGTACAGAAATTACAGTGATCTAAGCTTTTTATATTCTCTATCTAGAGAAAAACCCAGCAGAATGAAATAAAACCACTAACTTACAAAACACTTTGAAAAACAGATCTTGTTTAGAACAAAGCAGCTTAATATTAGCTCAGGGTTTTACTGGCTCTGAAACTGCTTTTTCAGACTGTTTTCTTTTGCGTATCTATAGAATTATCTTTCTTTTCAGCTATCCTCACGGAATGAATTGGACCAGTTAATCATAAACATGCACTAACTAGTGGGCTTTTTTGGTTTAAAAACACTTCCTAAAAAACAGTAATCTAAGACAGCCTTATTTTATAAGTGAAGAAAACAGGTCTTTTCAGTGACACACCTCTCTGCACACCGCTTCTTTCTGTATTATGCGTGCTGCACAGGCAGCTCCCAGCGGATGAGAAAATTCACATTTTTAACATCACAATTCTTTGAGATACAGAGCAGATGGTTAGAAATCATCTCTCTATGGGTAAATGAAAGCTTTGCCTCCCTAAGGATAGTACTCCTATCCGATGTTGCAAACACCTGGCAATGCCTCTTAGAAGGAAAGTTTCACAAAAAAGCCGGTGCCTTTGTTTTACAGTCAATGTTTCCAGAGCCAAGAACGCATTTCTTCCAAAAGACAGGCATATTTTTGAAGAGGACAAAACTCAAAAACTCCATTAGAAAAATAATTGCATTTCTAATTTATGCAATTACACTAAACTTGGAAAAACACATTTCATTATCTTGTTAATACACAAGGAAAAAAAAAAAAAGCCAAACAAAGAAACAAACCACCCAGCACACAAGACAGTGGCCAGTGTCTGCCTACAACAGGAACGCTCCCAGCTTAGCGAGGCAGTTCCCTCTGTAAACGTGCATTCAGCTCCTGACCAACGACGAGGGATAAAGGTCACTGCCCGTGAGCATATCGGCGGGTAGAGGTCAAAGGAATCTAGATCCTTCTTATTTGAGGGAATGCAATAATGAAAAGCAGGTCAACGGGATTCTTGAAAAGAACTATACAGGAGATAATATTTATATTATCTCCTGTATAGTATAATATATTAATTGAGTGCTTCTTCAGTTCTATGAGAAGGTAAATGATTCTCTGTGAATGTAATTAATATCTGCCTTTGTCAAGGAACCAGACGCGCAGAGAAGCTGTTGATTTCTAGAATTGTTTGTCCCTGCAGGCATCAGCACTGTCCCCGCTTTCACAAGCCCATTGCTTGGGCACTCTACGGACCTGCGAAGCTTCCGCTATGGTCTAGGTGACCCCACCACCCTGCTTAGATGACGGCTGCTTGGCGTGCTGCATTCAGAGCACTTCAATCCCCATCTGCTAAGAGCACCTGAGCGCCCAAAACCACAAATCTCCCATATGGCAAGACTCTTCAAAGTGAGCAAAACTCAGCCTAATGAAGTCTTGATCCGTTATAGCGGTGAGTATGCTCATTAGGCTTTCACTACATATTCATAAAAACATGTGCAAGCTAATCCAAAAACCACACTCAAACAGAAGCTTTTGAATGATATGATATAGTGCTATATGAATGAATGTTTAAGGATAAAAGATCATCATAACATAATTTTAAAAGCTTTTATAAAAATAGCTTAAGATTAACTTGAAGTGAGAACGTTTCATGAATTCTATTTAATGAATCTTTGCACACATTAAAAAAAAAAATCAAAGATATTTTTACTGTGGTTCAAGTGAAACAACCAACTTTGGAATTTTCAATCTTCTCTGCTTTTTCAAGAAAGGAAAAGGGTAAGAAGAGACACACATAGAATAGTTGAATAGGGTGATGTGTGTGTAAACATACTTTCCTTTTCAGTTTGGGAATGGCAAGATCAAGGGAAGAACCATGAAAACAAACAAAAAAAACCCAGATAAACACATACAAGTGCTCAGCTGGTTTGCCCCTAATTGCACAGCCAGACAAAACTCCCAGGAAAGAGGGAGAATTGCCTGCCAAAATAGCATTTTTTTCAGAAGCAAAAGAGCAGGAAGACTAAGAAAGAGAGGAAAGGCCAATAAGAGTGGCCAGAAAACCGTAATTCAGCTGTACGCTTTCATTTGGATCCCCTGGTGACTGCATCACCTGTCTGCATGACCAGGAACTTCTACTGATGATTATAAACCCGTTCTGCCATGTTTCAGGGACATTATGCAACCAAAAACTTGCACTTTTAAGTTCTTAATTAGTTTTGCTTTGATTTTAATTAAGTTATCTTCATTTTAAGAGCTTAAAAACTCAGAACTTCCCCCCCCCCCTCTCAAAAGCATGTTTTCCATTTGGGATTTTCTTTGATGTCTCACTGAAACATGGAAGGGTTTGCAGATTAATTTCTGCAAATTTTACTCAAAAGTATATTCTACTAGTAATTTATGATAGAATTCATCATACGCTAAAGCCTAAATTACTGCAGCTGAAAGGGAGATGGGAAGAAAGAGCATGCACAGCACTTCCTACTTACGACTTTTCTGACTTTTATATAATCCTTTTCCAACCTTGTATACCTTTTGAGTTAAATCTACATTTTTAGAGCCAAGCATACAGCACAACATTTATGTTTTGGCCTCACTAAACTACAGACAAAACCCTTGGAATGTGCTCTGCAAAAGAGTAAACAGAGTTTTACATTCAGAAGATAAAAAAAAGTTGTAATCTATTTCTGTCCTACCCAGTTCAGTACAATGCTGTGTTCAAAGTCAGAGAGCAAAATTTTATTCACAAGATCAAAAAAATCTCTCTCAAAATCTACGAGGCCCTGATTTCTATTTCTGCGATGGAAAGAAGCTTAACAAGCTGTGTGCGTTCACGTGCATACAGCATTCCTAAACAGGGATATATATGTTTTATTTGTATTTATTCAATTCCTGGCATATTAATTATCACATACTCAGCACTTACTAATCAACTAATTGCTTTATTCATAGGCAAAGCACATGCACAGGTACCAGTCAATAAAAGCACCATAGGTTCAGTTTATGCCATATATCTTTAAACGCCACATGCAAGTTTTTCTCAGTCCACCAATCTTTCCCCCAACAAGGTCACAGACATCTTGTTTAGAGTCTGCTCAGTCTCTTGATTGACATCAGACATCCTACTTCTCAGCCCATAACCTAGTCCATAAATACTCATGCTCGAATTCCTTATTTACATTACACAGACACACTAATTTTTCAGGCTTGCTCAGCGCCACTATAACTTATGGATCAGGCTGAGCAAATATTATTAAAGATCAGTATTAACAAGACGACTAGAAACATGCACTGCTCCATACAAATCCTCAAGTTTTTTTGGAGGTGGGTAGGGGATAAGCCCAGGGGCAGCCTTGTTCCTCTTATTCTTGCTCTTCCTTGGACAAAAAAGTATTTCCATTAAGGGGGCTGACCCTGACTCCCCTCCTGGGGATTTGAGCCGGAGAAGGTTATTATTCAGCCTTAATTTGGCACACCTACGGACAGAGAAATCTAAGAAATATTCAGGTAATGAGAAGGACCTAAATATTCCCGAGACAATTTTTACCTAATCGGCAAAGGGTCACACAATAATAAGTATCTCAGCAAACTACAAAATGACATGATAGTGATGTTCTCTAATGACACGAAAATACTACAGAATAGCCAGGTGCCACCTTGAATACAACAGAGTTATACTAATAGAAAAACATTACCTGTTATCTTGTCATTAGCCAATCCCTACTCCTGAAGTCCCAACAAGCTCATTACGAACCAGTTCTTCACAATTACCTTTTACCGCCTTGAAACCTGGACGAAACATGCAAACACCCCAGGGTGAAGCTGTCCTTCTTTCCAAATAGCCAGACTTAGATTGAATGTTAATGTCAGGATGGAGGGTCAAAGTGACCATCACTTATCCCCATATGTATGAAGAATGACAAGCCCCATAACAGAGTCAACAACGTGCCCTTTCAGCAGCTGACAGCTAGACAGTGCCGGCGTGAACGTGAGCGAAAATGCTCTCATATGTGGAAAATTCCTCAAAGGTTTCCACCAAAACGAGTCTTCTCTCTTTCCAGTGTCACAGAACAAAATGTCTTTGAAGAAGCCATTTACATGGAATATGAAAACCTCTGAGCCTCTCCACCTCGGTCTGTATTATCATAATGTGTTCATAGTATTAACATTTCCTTTGCTCTGGTGTAAGCCTCATCATCAGGAGGAAGTGGTTGCAAAAGAAGACTTTAAAAAAAAAAAGTACATAAACAAAAAATTAGTCTTCATAAGGAAAGGTGAGGATCTCAACAGGAACTTTCACAGGACACCCTACACACTGTGCGCTTCCTAGTCCAAGTATATACCTTGATAAGCACCACAAACTGTCACATGCAAAAGAAATTCTAGGAGAGAAAACTTGCATAGAACATTTTTTTGAACACCTACATGCTTCCTGCTTCTTCAGGAAGATCAGTGGAGAAAAGATTAAGGCTTTCAGCTACTTCCAGGACCAAATCTCAAAAAGGTTTGAAAGACAAACTCCTGAAAAGCAGAAGAAATGAGCAGAAGGTTTGGGACTGAGAACAAGTCACCCTGAACCAATTTCAAACCCAGCTGACACGGTGTGCCACTTACTGTGCCTCTAAGCAGGACTTCAGATGAATTTTTCATCTACTATCTGTCTTAGCTCTTTTAACTTAGATCCTTCCAAGATACGCTTTTACCTTCACTAGTTGTAAACCTTCCAAATTTAATTGTCATGTTTTCCGGGCAAAATTGCTGCTTCTTCTTAAAGTAGGATGGAAATCCCAACTTGAGACAAATTATTTAAATAAATCCCACACAATATTTTCTCTTTTGAAAGCTGAAAACATTCATTACATAGCTTATTAGAATACCTTTGATAAGTCCTCTGTTGAGCAGATGTTCTATCATTGTGATTTTTCACATAGTAACATTTTCAGCAAATACCGAAAGATAATTAATTTAGATAAATTTCGTATGTCAAAGGGTAATAAGTGATGTCACTGTTTTAATTCAGTAGCTTTATTACCATGTAAAACATAACAAAACCATTTCTTTTGATTTTTTTAAGCTCTAATAGAATGGCATCTGCCCAATCAAGGAAGGAAAAGCACATACTAAACTGCTGCAATATTTAAAGACACCAGGAACACTGTGCGAGTAAGAAAATTCTGCTCTGTTTCTTATCAGTTTGAAGAAAAGTCATTTTTTAATGTTTTCTTTTAAAGTGCAGATAACTTAATGAAGGAAAGATGCAGCTAGGCAAGACATAGGTAATTCTGATGACTGTATAATGGGAAAACAAAGTTACACTTAAAAAATGAAAAAAGTAGGATAACTCATTGGTTATAGTTAAGGATTAAAAAAAAACCCAAAACAGTATGAAAGGAACAATGCAGTATCTGAACTGAATTGAACAACCTGCTTTGCTTTCTCTTATTTCCCTGGAGGAAGATGTTGAGGCTGTGTTATCATTGGTGGTCGATTTTCTTGTTTGCTTTGTTTTAGGACTCAAGGACCAATTTTGTTCCTTTTGCCAAAAATTACATTTTCAATATTGTACTGGACAGTTTAATCCAAAATTAGACAGTCTTCCAGCACCTAATTGGTTTGTTCCAGACAAATCCCAAGAGCTCATATGCTCCATTTCAGATTCGGTGGGCCTTTCGTCCTTCCCTCCCACCCGTGTGCTTCAGGGACAACTGGGAGTCACCAGCGACTTCAGAGGACCTCAAAACACGCAGGACTAGCAGTGACCTCATGAGGTTACCCAGCCCAGCTCCTTCGACGTAAGCCGCAGTCTCGTCTCCCAAGGCCTATCTAGCACACAGTTATCAATGCAGTTCTTAAATCCTGCAGTGCAATTTCTGTCCCACTTAGCTCAGCTACTCCAGCGCTCAGCTACTCTTACGGAGAGAACGTTTGCCGTAACGGGTAGCCTAGCTGTCATGACAGCAATCAGATAATATTTACCCAGCTCTGAACCGCCGCTTACGGCTCACACTTAAGCGCAGTAACATGGGGCTATCCATCTTCTCTACCCACTCTTTTGTCGTTCCATTGCCTATCATTTAATACTAACAGCTCTGCTAACCATGATCAGTGTCACGGAGATAGCGGCCGAGTTTGATGGATAGCAAAGCTGGTTTTTATCCCACAGTGATTAATGTAACGGGCTGGGGGAGATGTATGGAAGAACTTGCAACT
Source organism: Phaethon lepturus (assembly GCF_000687285.1). Lineage (NCBI taxonomy): Eukaryota > Metazoa > Chordata > Aves > Phaethontiformes > Phaethontidae > Phaethon > Phaethon lepturus. Next base: position 5,098 of record NW_010512622.1, on the reverse strand, counting down.
CGCACACAATTTACGTACACCAATATAGCACATAATGACGCGGAGGATGGCAGGGCAGGAGAAGTAAGAACCAAACTCTTGGAGAAAACCTTATCAGAAGACAATAAACATTAAGGTCTTTTTGCAGCTAGGAAGGAAGCCCTGTCCTACCAATACTCTTGTAGTCAGGAGGGGCAAGCCTGCTGTCACTAAACATATCTCAGAATGATCCCACTTAAAATGACATGAAATAATGATGAACAGGTTTCGATAGCAGATGGAAGCCTATTACATAATTCAATTTTAATGACCAGAGAAGTCTTAAATACAAAGGTTTTGGTTTGTGCAACAAGAGATTTATATGAAATGAAACGGCCAAATCTGCTACCATAAGCAACTACATATGTTTAATACATGCTCATTTTATATTGGAATAATTAATCTACGGGGAAATGGGGTTAAAGACTGTACGAGATCCTTATACTAAACTCAATGATTAAAAGGATGAAAGAACTAGCAGAAAACCAAGCTAAAATTCTTTTCTACATACAGGCTACATAAACAGCTAAAAAGGAGTGTCTTCTTACTAGGGTTAAGTATTCCATTCAAATTGGATGCTTCATAACTTCAATACCAAAAAAGCTCAGAGCAAGTATTAAGAACATGGTAGTAGCATTAGCAACTTGCCACAACAACAAAATATTTATTTTTCATATAAATGATTTAAAAATTTACTCCAATCCTACAAGTGGCTCCATATTTATGTTGCACCTTACTGAAGTCATATCCATTATTTTAAATAACTCAACAGTTCTAAGTTAAATTGTAAGAATTAAGTCAATGGCACACCAAAGGTTCACCCAATATAGGCTTAATTGCAATTTAAGAGTCGTGAAAGTAGTTAAAATTGTGATCCTCTGCAGTTCAGGTCTGACTTTTCCGACAGCTTGATCCAAGACTGATAAATTAAGGTGTAATTTAAATATGTATTTGTTGAATAATGACTTCCACACCACTAGAGAACAATGTATTGTGGCTTTAGTTGTTGCTGTCAGCATGCCTTGAATGTGAATATCTGAGTAGGCAAACATATTATTTAGAGGTAGGAAGATGCAATGTTTAGTAAAGCGTCATTAAATGGCATGTACAAAGGCAGCTTGTATTCTGTCCAAAATGGCAACGTAACAAAGGATCACATCAAAATAATGGATGGACTTCATATCTGAAGCACCTTTCTGCTTTGTAAAAACATAGCCAACATATATGCATATTGCATCACCTAGACCAGCACAGTGTCACCTAGCTACCTACAAACAAGTTTTGAAACTACCCTGGCTTGGATTTATTATCCCACCCAGGGGGGATAATCCGTTCCAGGACACTGGGAATAGCACTGGGTGAGTTACGTGAGCCTTGAGTAATGACATGCAGGATTAATGAGCACATATGCCCATTTGCTCCTTGGAAACGAGAAGGAAACAGTCAAAGCTTTGACACTAGGGAGAAGAGTTGAGTTGATAGAAGGATGACAAGACCATCACAGGCCTCAAGTACGGACCGATAACAAAAACTTTTATTTTTAAAGCAAGCTAGGAATCACTCATTTCTGATGAAAGCTTTCTTGCAGGAAGGAGCTCTTGTCTTAGGTTGCATTCTAGAATCATCGTCAGCTCATTAGGCAAGGAAAAGCAGGCACTATCACTCTAAGTTATTTAATGTTATTTAAAAAATCATTACAAAAAATATTTATTAAATGTTTTGAAACATTAACATATTTTATATAATTCATATACATAAATTATTTAATTATTCAAAGACAAGCCAACACCAAGGAACTGTAAGTTTAAATAACTATTCCTATGTCTTATTAAGGTAAAAATATATTATCTGTTACAAATGTTAATTCGTATTTTTAAAAATTATTGAAGACAGACAGATGTGAAAATAGATACAAGGGGAAATAAAGACAATGGTTGATACAGCGTTATCAACTAACTCTGTAGAGGGAATAAAAGAAAAAGTTTATTGCCAAGTAGTTACTTGACAAAAAGACAGACGCAGGTCCTTATGGAGGTAACATTTAATTCAAAGGCCGTGTTCCTATGGGAAGACTTACATCAGCTATTGCTTTTTCAGATCCCTGCAGTCCCTAGGGCTATTTCTGTCACACAGGATGGTCAGAAGGATAGAAACAGTCAATTAGAAAGCTAAAGACAGCATCAGGAACAGAACTGATATGATGATACGCAGGATTCCACACACGTGCTGGAATTTTTAGTTTGTACAGACAGCAAGGATGAAGTAATTTAATTTTTAACATAACTGCTTTCTTCAAACTGCTCCGGTATCTGAGGATTGAAGGGTGGCCAAGGCAATCATAACTTTTGAGAAGTTTCACTGCAGTCATGGAAATCAGGCTCCTAAGCCTGATGTGCTGAATAAGGAGTTAGTGGGCACCTGAATAAATACGATATACCACAGCTCCGGCGAGGAAGGTCCCACCTTAAAACAAAACCAGCCGGAGGACAAACCATCACAAATACATACTCAGGCTCCTCTTTGTCCCCACTCCCTTCTGTCCAAAAATCTCTAAGTTACTTTTGGGACTCTCCACATGTGGAGAACAATAACTAAAATTCAAGTGATGGCTGAGGACACAGGAGAGGAGACCAAAAGCTTCACAATCAGGAAAAATCGGCCAGCTTTAAATAAAAACCAAGAAAAGCCATCCTCAGGTAGTAAGCTCAGGATAAAACCTGCAGACATCATCATTTTAGCAGGTCAGAAGGATGATCGATGTCTAACCTTTGTTAGCAACACCAGAGCTCACTTCGGCAGGAGGGGTGCTGAGGATTTTATTACCCGCTTTGCTAGCCGCTGGGATTGTGCTAAGAAAATTATGCCTTGGTTTAACCACACATAAAGGGGAACAAAGACTCTCTGCACTGAGCTACTTTGACTCTAAATGCTTATTACTGCTTACCTTTAAGTGATTTCATGCATATCGAAGGTACACCACGTATACTGTAAAATATGTACAATCCTGCAAACTGTCACTTTCTTGACAGTGTTCCCACAGTCATTCCCAGCTACCCCAAGGTGATGTGACAACATATGCTTGAACTATCTCTGCTGGGACTTATTAAACAAACAGTATGTTCTGTAGATTAAACCATAATTAGGTATGATGTCAGTACTGTAAAAGCGTTGTAATTATGCCCCCGTTTATTCTACTAAATTCCTCAGCACTAAAAACATGAATTCTCACAGGCTGGCATGAAACTGGTAGTTCAGAGTTCAGAAGTTTCCTGTCTTCTGATGGGTAAAAATAATACTGTAAAACTAGCAAAGTCAGCAGGTTCCTCGGGAGGGGTTGGGGCAGGGGGGGGAAGGAGAAGAATTTAAAGACTTCAGGGGACTTTGGACCAGGCCATACATAAAGGGCACTCATATCCGTATGCAGTATGGACCCCTTTAAATAGAGTTAGGTAGCATTCATCCTTATACCGTCTCCTCCCTTGAGGGTAGAATAATAGCAGATGCCTACACAGAAAAAAAGAATATTAGGAAGCATGTATTTTTAGCAACTTTAATTATATTCTAGCAGCAGGAAAGAAAGAAATGCAGAACCATACAACCAGGCAATTCTCCCCAGAAGACAGACGCGGCTTCGGAGCTCTGCAGCAGAACGATTTCACTTGCGAGTGATTTCAAGTGAGGGAATTACCGAGAAGGCTGTTTCTTTGGTGCTGCACTAGTTATTCTCTGCAGCTGCTCTACAGAACCTCAGCAACTGGGATAAATCACTGAAGCAGACACAATCCTTAAGATTCCTCAGAAACGTGTATACGTACACACGTTCCACAAAGAGCCGGTTTGGCCTGTTCTGTGATCAGTGATAACAATACTTTTTAGACCTTACATATATATTTTATATTTTTTATGGCACCATATTTTTAAATTTCCCCCAGCTGGGGATTCATTAAGAGCAGTCCACTGTACTTCAGGACACCAGCGAAAGCAGTTTTACCTCTCAAATCCACATTGTTGGAAAGATGCAGACCTGAATGCCAAGCTAGATTCTGCAATATTTTTAATATACATCCTAAGCAGCTGATATTCCAGCCATATAACAGTCAAAATAACATGGGGAGATCCAGAGCAACGGGGTTTTGAAATAACTGGGCTGATGAACTCAAGTAACTTTTTTCAGTACACTAACAAAGTTGTTTTTCTGGGCAGCAGGATGAAGGAAAGACACAGGACAAAACCACTACTACTACCGATTGCCCTACCCCAGCTATCAGGAAGAAAATTAACTCTATCCCAGCCAAAACCAGGACAACACGCAATCATTTTTTTCATTATACCTATTACTTTTGCTGTATGCAATGTATGATGTATAATTTAGATTTCAGTTAAGATGCAAGTGGAAAACGAGCTTCATCCCATTTATAGACACCAGATTTTCCTGCTGCAAAGTCTCCCCCCGAGCAGCACACAAAACCACACCATTTGACCCAAGCTCAGCTTAGGAAATATTTACATCACAAAGGTAAATGTTTAGTTTGGTGGTCTAGCGGCACATTAGTTTAGGGGAAAATAAAGCCTCCCATGTTGACCACAAAGGGAACAGGTTTGCGGAGCTGGTGGAGGTACCCGCTTTGCGCGGGACGAGCCCGCGCCGCCGCCTCCATCA
>NW_010512622.1:0-306 GCF_000687285.1 Phaethon lepturus | reverse complement strand
GTCCCGGGCATGTTGCGTTTTCAGGGTGGATGCGGTTGGCATCGACAAAATGATGCCTACACTAGAGGCTGCCTTCTGCAGAAATAAGTAACTGGTGAAAGAAACCCTTGCTCGGCACGACGTTGCTTTACAGAACAGCATTGGAACGCACGAGTGTCACAGCCCCTATTAAAATAAGCGTTAATCAAAACCACGCACGGAAAGCCCACGAACATACGCCCTCGCGGGTGTACCTGTTACAGCTTCACGCGCCGGGACCAGAAGCGAGCGCTCCCCGGGCGCGCCGCCCGCCCGCCAAGGAGCGGA
>NW_010512621.1:0-18674 GCF_000687285.1 Phaethon lepturus | reverse complement strand
TCTGTCACAGATCTGCAAAATCTAGTCTTCACAGGCCTAAAAAGTGAAGTTCCAAGCACCATAGTTGTGGAAAGTCTGTCGTCTTAAATTTTATAGAAATTATATAGGCTCTCACTTTTTCTATTGAGTGCTTTGCTGTGGATTTTGCTATGCAGGAGGGAAAAACTGGAGTGAATAGAAAAATTAAGTGAAGCCGGCTTCATTTGTGTAGAGTCCTAAAAACACGTACCTGTTGCGTGACACTCTTGGCTGTTGGACGCAGGTGGCCATTGCTCTGTTCTCCGTGCCTGCCAAGGCCAGGCCGGCTCCAGAAAATCTCCTCGGAAAAGAGGGATCGTATCATCTGTATTGATCCAAGTGCATTTTTTCCTACATTTGGTCTTACATTTCGAGTGGTTGTTTGGACACTATTCAGAATAATACCGCTTGCTGGTTTTCAAAGTCCCTTTCTCCTTCTGTTCAGAAGAGGTGGCTGTGTCTGGGGCAGGTCTAGGGTTTCAGCTCCTCCATGATGAGCGATATTATTTCAATAGTGCTCGATTAAGTCAGGCGGTGGTTTTTATGTGGTGATTTGCCAAACAGGGCAAATAGCATTTGAATTAATTTGGACTACTGCTTTAAAAAAGAGGAAGGCTATAAAACAGCATGATCTTTTAATTCTTTTGGTATTTAATGAGTCAATGGTTTGAAATGTGTCTAATTCTCTCTCAGGGTCACTAGTTTTCTGTATTTCTGTACTGCAGCTAGGGAGATGTTATTGTGCAGCGTAGCTTAGGCATGACTTTTCAGCTTCTTACCATCTATTCTCTATTTGCATTTGTGTATTAATTTGAAACCCTATATATATATTTAACTCTCATGGTTTACATTAAAAAAAAAGTAATTAATATTTAAAAGCCCTAGGAGGCTTTTCGGAAGGGTTTGTATAAGTTTAGCTACAGTTATTTAAGTATTCCCTGGTAGCTCACTCAGTACACATTTGTGTGAGTGTGTCACCTTGGAAATGTGTTGTTGAAGATGCTGAGAATATTAAGTAAGGGTAACCTGTTAATCACACCAAGTCTGAAGGAGATTGTGTCCCTGAGACTTTTCTTAAATCCCAGGCTGCAAACTTCTCATTCCCTTTGGTAAAATGGTATTTAAGTGATTTTGCTATGCTGTTTTAGCATGAGTAATGGTGTTTTTGAAGTGTATCTCGGGAGATAAACTTTATTATTTTATAATGGTTTTCATAGTGAGCTATGAACATGCTGCTTCTGGTTGTTATTTGCAGACAAGAAGCAGAAGGATTCATTTTTGGATAGCTGTAAAAGAAGCTAGAAATAAGGAAGACCAAGAACTGTTGAGAAATAACTAACAGCTTTCCTAAAAAAATATGTATTTAGTGGGGATGGCGGGGGTGCGTGTGGTGTTTTCCTGTAGGTGATTTAGTTGAGGAGATTCCTGCAGCTCACCTACTTTGAGATCTTGTGCCCCTTAACACCATTGTTGTAAAATATGTGCCCTGTACTTCCGCATAAATGTCCAAACCATGTATCAAGCCTTCCAAAGGGTGCCAAAAAGGAAGCAGTGTCTTCATTTCCAAGGTGAAGAATTCAGTGACAGAGCCTGGGGTCATGGCTTAGCAAAATGTCGAGTTTTAGTCTTAGCTTGAAAACTTATCGGGGTACAAGAAACTGGAAGCAGCTTTGGAAGTGGAATTCGAACGATCTCAGTTTGATCAACCTCATTCAATTAATCCCAACGGTGGTGGTCTTCAAAACTGTATGCTTTTTGCAGGGGAAGAGACTTCCAGGAGTGTCATAAAGCCAGAATCATGCCCCACATGTATGACTATTTCCTAAACCCTGTGACTGGCAAACAGAGAATGAATCTCCGCTTGGAATGGACGGCCCGGGAAATTTCATTGCTTTGTGCTTGTGCCTGGTTATGGTAGCTGTGATGAGCAGGATCAGTTCTATTCACAGCTTCAGAGAATAGCTCCTAGATTTAGGGTGAAAAAGCCTTCTCCCACACAGTGTCAAAAGGTACTGCCATCAGCAGCTCTCTGATGAAGCCTCAAGGTGCTTATTTACTCTTAGAACTTGCGTTGGGAATAGCGGCATATGATGACGTTGTATTTGGTCTCATTTTGCATTCCCTGGACACTGCAAGATACATTTTCTTTGCTACCCTGTGACAACTCCTGAGGTGCGGGCTGTTGTAGAAGAGAAACATATTATTTTTGCTCATAAGCAAAAAAATGCTCATTTTATTGCTTCTGGAAAAAAAGGATGAAGTTTAGGGTGATAAATATTCAAGTTAAGGCTTTATGGTTACTAATTACTAGGAAGAGCAGTTAAGTAAATCTCAGTGACAGGTATCAAAAACTTATATGGCGTGTGGCATGACTGTCCTTTGTCAAGAAAGACTGTTGCTGAGCTCAGTAAGAATTTTGCATAAATTAAAAAAAAAAGTAGAGGATCAAGTCTGAAATATAAGTATGAGCATATTAATGCAAATTTGAAATCCAGTTTAGACATCTTTGTACAACAACAAATCATGTTCCGTGAACTTTAGACCATTGCTGTACAGCAAAATTGGCTTCCTCCTCCAAACGTGTTTTCAAATATGGTGTCCTCACAAACCTAAGTTACTAGCAGACATCGGAAGCATGCTAGAGAAACATAGGGGGAAATAGAGCAAATGGAGCATCCAAAAGGGAGCAGTTCAAAATATTTCTGTTACAGAAATTAGTAAATAATTGACTAATAGAAAATAATTAGTTCTACTAAGAAGAGTTACTGTGCAAAGGTAGACATTCAGAGCAAAATTTTCAAGTTCTGTCAGAACCAGGGCTCAAAACAACACTCCTCAAAGTCAAGTCTCCACTTAATGAATCACAAGTTTCTTTTGCTTCCCCCATAGTACCTGGTTGCACGTGGTTGTTATCGCCACGTGATGTAAAGTTTTGTAGTTCTGTAAATATTTGCTGGTTTGGATGAGTGGCGACCTTGTGGGTTCAACCCATTTGCATGCATGTATTTCATACAGGTGCGTGTGTGTGGTTTTTATCTTAAATTTTAACTTGGGAGCATAGTGATTATGCTGGAATATTGCTTGCTATAGGCAAAAACTATTATTGCTCTGAACAAGGCGTTGTTTCCTACACATGACAAATAACAGCATGAAATGCAGAAGGGAAAAAGCAGCAGAAAAGACCTGCTATGTGGTCAGAATGGGCATTGATGAGCTTTAAAATTCAAAACTGTCTTGGCAATGTAGGAAAACACCACATGGGAAAGTGTAACTCCCAGGGAAAACAACATTAACTTTCTTTTCGAAGAGGTAGTTAAGACGAATAGAGAACACTCATTAAGGGGAACTGGTTTGAGTGAGAATTGGAGAACACTTCTGAGAAGAGCAGCGATTTCAAAGGCTGTGGTCTCATAGAAAATTCACGTCTGAGTAGGAAGGATTTATAATTTTGAACAAGAAAGGTAAACGGTCTTTTATGGTGGTCTGAATGGAAGTCCCAGTCCTGCTACGGAAGGGTGTTCAGTTCTTCTACAACTTTATATACTTCTGCCGGTGTAGTTCTTGAGATTATTTTGTCTCTGTGAGGTTTATGGGGATCCGTGTCAATGTCAGCACCTCTGAACATGAAGTCTGGACAGCCCTAATTTTTGAAGGGGTGGAAAATAATTTGTCAAGAAGTGCAGTGGAGAGGAGATTGTAAGAGTGTGTACTAGTGTAAGCTACTTCGTACTGGATTCGGCATCTGACACCTTTTCTCCACTGTGTATAGCACGTGAGATGCACCAAGATCCCGTGTGCGTTGGCAGTGGGATGGAAATAGGGCTGAAGAATAAATCCAGATATTGCACCTTAGTTTGTATCTTAGGTCTCCATTTCTTCTTCCCTTAATAACACACCATTGTAATGTTAATATTAGAGGTACAACTTTGTAGCGGAAGATTTTTGTGTATCTTCAGTCTTACCTGCAAGTTCTTAAATCCACACTTTGCTTTCATTGCGGTGATGTCCGGGGGGGATGTTCCCATCCGCTCCCACTGGGGAGCACGGTTACTGGTAGGTCCTAGGGATGTCGGACATCAGTCCTGGTCTTGGTGCTCTGGCACCATTGAGCACTGCTTAAAACATCCTTCACGTTATTATGAAAGCATGTGCTTCTATTTTTTCAGATATTATCTTTAAAAGGATAAAATAGTGATAGTAGGTTACTGCCCAAACACTACCAATTACAGCTAGAAGGTAATGATCACCTTGTGGTTCTGAGCAGTAAATATTTTGGCAAAATATTAATGGAAAATCAAATAATTTTGTTTTTTTTAGAAATGACAATGAAAGAACCCTTAAAAGAAGCTGTTTTCCTATGACTTGCTATGCGCAGTGTCTAACATCGTTGCGTATCAAATCCGCCGTGAATTTACAGCCTGGCAGGCAATCTAGCTTGCAAATGAATTTAATTACTGGCCGCAGACTACTGTTTGGACAGATCCGATTGAACTCCGTTGGAGCTGAAGATGCTCACCTTCAGTGCAGGCAGCTGGCGCGTGCCCTGGCTGGGAGGAGCTCTGCCGTGCTGAGGCAGAAGCGCGTGTGGGGAGGGCTTGTTTCTTCCTTGTTTTGTTTGTATTCCTTAACGTGAACATTGGCAAAACGTCAAAGAAACAGCGCTCTTGCCCGTGCCGGGCGCAGATTCCTGCCCCCAGATTCTGCCGCTGCTTTCCCGCATCGCTGTGAGCTGCTTCGTGGGAAATGCTGGGTCTGTGGGGCTACTGCCTACTGCCTCTGGGTAGCCGGCTGAGGCATTCTGGCTTTTAAAGAAGCGTGTCTCTGCTGCAACTTTTACATGAACGTGAATAATACCAACTACATGGCTTACTGAAGAAATTAGAAAGCGTTTTAATAACATGAACAGTGTTCTCCACTCGCTTGGCAAGAAACAATTTTGTATAATTTGACTCAAGCGTTATTTAAACCTCATTTTTCAGATTAGGAAGACCCACTGTATCACTATGCTTTTTACAACAGTAACCTATTGCAGACTAATGAACCTCTGCAGCTGGCTTTGTTACACCCTCCGCGTGCCAACAAAGGAGCCAGAATATCTTAACAAAATGATCGTTGATTTTTATGCTGAAGGACAAAAGTCGCTTCAGATGGTACCAAAATTCACCTGAATTTCACAGAATACGATAGTTGATGTAGGAGACACACCAGTCCCTGTTTGCAATCCATGTAACACAGAACTGTTAATGTTCTGACTGGAAATAATGGAGGGGAAAAAAAAAACCAGAAATGTTAAAATTAATTTCATCCTTTGTCTTATCTATGATAATTTCTGTGTTGTATGTTAATTTTCTTGAAACAAGCATCCAAATCAAAGGCAAATCTTAGTTACTAAGATGTACGGTGGAATTAGCATATGTGCAGCAGGCTTAGAATTTTTTCCTCTGATTATTTTCAGAGGAAGGCTTTTAATGTAAAACCAAGCAATGCTTTTGAAGAGACAAATGGAGTAAGAAGATATGTATGTTCTGTATTTGTGTTTGAAATATCAACTAATAAAATTAATAGATAACTGCATAAACACCACCAATTAGGGCAGAATAATGTATGAAATGTGTATCAGGGGAAGGGTGTCAGTCTAGAGCCATATTTCTGTATCATCTCTACTGACAGAAAACCAGAACAACTCCCCTGACATTGGTAGAATTATTGATTGATGTGTGCTTGCTTTAAAGAAACTTTTTTGTCTAATTTTGCCCGCTTCTGATTTTTGAGGTGTAAACCAGCATCGGAGAAGTAGCTGCGATAGACCTGTAGAAGGTCTTGAGAAATTGCCTTATGGACTCAAGTTTTTGGCAGTATGATGAATAGCTTAAGGCAGAGCTGATTCCATCCCCTCCTCTTCTACCTGGTGGAGCTCCCCACCTGTGTTCTCCCTTCCAAGCTGCTGAATTTGTGCAGGCTCGTAGTCTTTACTGAGGCTCTCCCCATGGTTTCTGACACAGAGCCTGTTCAGCCTTGAATTTGGGCTCATAAATTACAGGGGGGATCCCTGTCCAGGATTACAAAACCATATCCCAAGTAAGCGTATGGTACAATACATGTTTTCTGAGTATTAACTTCCATTGCTGCTGCCGTTGAGTAATTCCAACTGCTTTGAAATAGCTTCCTTCAACAGTGGCAGAATTTGAAGGCTGCTGTTTTTGCCCAGAAAAATCCTCTATTGTAGGTCTTCATGTTCATTAAGAAGTCCTCAAGGTGTGCACCGGTCGCATATCTGGTGGATTTATTGATCCTATCCCTATCATTTTGTTTACACTATTCTGAAATGCAGGTTGGACACTAATTCCTGGGAACAAGATTTAGTTTTTGTGAAACTTTCCTTTTGAAATATCTTTAACCTAGCAGGTTTCTTCTAAACTGCATAGCTTTACTGAGCAGGCTAATCCACTCAAGAAGCACGTTTTTTTTTTGCTGTTCTGTATTAAACTGGTATTTTGGACTTTGATGTTACTAGATAAACAGGACTTTCTGTAGCTTATACAGGGTTATTACCTTTCAAATGATTTGGAGGGATGGTATAGCCCCGTGTTTTTTCATATGCAAGAAAAAGCTTTGACTTACTCCCTGAAGGTTCAGAATTTCTGTACATAAGAGCTGCATACACTGTTGATGAAAGGTTTTTTCCATGCAGTATCTCGTCTTCAGCATTCATGAGTCAGAGGCGCATAGCAAAGAACGGTTTTCTCCATTCTACTAGGAAACAGCCTTGTATTTATAATTTTATGTCCATCTATTCCAGACCAGTTTGCTTATGAAGGTATGTTTGAAAGGCCTTATTAAAATAAAAACACAAAAAAAAAGTAATTTATTTGACATGATTTGTTCTTACCAAATTCATACTGGCTGCTCCCTATGATCATTATCCCCTTTCTGTCAGGGTTACTCTGTTGTTATTGAAGTCCTCTGGGTAATTTTGTGAAGGTTATCCAATTTTTCCTGCGATGCAGTCAGCAGGACGCCATTTGCGAGCTCCAGTTCTGCTGAGCCATGCGGGTGTCATTAAGTCAGCTTTACAGCCGCCTTGGAGGCCAAGTGGACAGTAAGATAGAGCAGGTCTTGCAGAAGTGTGACAAGCACCATGTACTTGAGATTTCGAAGGGCAAAATGCTTCATAGGTAGGTCAACAGAACCTTACTCAAAATCCTTACAATTTGGCCCTATTAGGTGGGTTTTAATATTTTTCTGTGTATCAAAATTTTGGCTGACCGGTCAGGAACTCTTTCATCTTTGCTCTTGTCTGAACTTGATGTGTGAGTCTATACTTTGTGTTCCAGTAGTCACGTTACTTAAAAATTGCGATAGCGATGGTTGCAGTTCATCCGCTTTTCTCTTGCCTGGAGGAGGTCCCTGCGCGGCATTTCTCTGAGCAGTCGCAAACGGCTTCGAATGCTCTTGCCTAGTTCCGTGTGTCACCTTTCCCCAGGACTAAATACAGGTATGTAGGCACCTGAATGATATTGTAGGAGGGCGTTGTGCGTAGGAACCGGAGAGCTGACGCGGATAACTTCTGAATTCAGGCGCAATGCTGGTTCTGGGAAGTATTTTTGGTAATTCTAGGAGTTTGGTACAAATCACTGATATATCCAGGTCGGGTGAGCAGATTTACAGTTTTCAAGTTTTGCTAAAGCACAACTCAACCTCTGCTGTATTTTGTTGCTTTCAAATTCTAACTGTTTTCCACAGCTTTATTAGCAGTCAATTTGACTGCTACTGGTATTTATACTATCTGGATATAAGAAAAATATGGAGAAACAGAGGGAATAAACATTAGTTACAGCTGCTGGTACTGAGCCCACACAATTATCAATATAAAGAGACTTTGTCCCTAAGCCTATTGTCACTCCATCACCAGTTCCAGTCTCTTGAGATCTTGCCACATCAGTCACACTGCAGGGAATTACAGTAATCAGCCCAGTCTTTCCAAGAAAACTATTCAGCCTCTTAGAACAGCTTGACCAACTTTTGGATCAGTGGCGTTACTACCCCTGGATGGAAGAAAATTATGGCGGTGGTCTATCTCCGTTTGTTCCCTAAGTGACCAAATGTGTGTGACAGAGGAACGAAATGATACAGAAAGAAACTGTCCTAATTACCACATTCCTTCTACTTTAGGACCACTTCAAAGGACATGTCCTCATCAAGCTCTAATCGGCTCGATGCCTTTGACTTCCCCAACAGATCCATGTCAGGTGATAACGGAAGGCTGGCCTCTGGTGAACACCTGGTGCAGTGTAATTTCACAATAAAGCAAAAATATGTGCCAGTTACAGTAGCTCAGACTGTAACGTTTAAAAAGGCATTCCTACTTCATAGCTACCTGAAGCTATCTTCACTTTTGAATAATTTACCTGCTAATTTTAGAAAGGTTGCGAACTTCTTTAATTCTTAATGTGCTTTTAGTGGGGAAAAAGAAAGAAGGGAAAATGGTTTAGTAGTCATAATGTTGATCCTACACCTCTCAGCATATGCACTCCTATATCTACCACAGTCAGTGCCCGTGCAGCACGGGATGTGGGTTTTTATTTCATGTGTGATATAAGAAATTTAAACTGTATATGAAAGTATGGCAGGTTATCCATGACTGTTGCTATTTCATCTCCGATGTGCATCCTTCCTAGAGGAGTGGTTCAGGCATCAAAGTGAAGTCTGTTGTCACATGTTGTGTTTTACGTTTGTTTAATTTAAAGTAGTATTTCAAAGCTGCTCGTTTCTGAAATAAAATTAAATCCTTTAATGTACATTTAGCCTTCATCTGAAAGCTGGCGCAGCACAGCGTGGTTCATCAGAGGTTGGCAAAGAGCACAGCGGTGTTCTGCACTTCTGCCCTTTTGAGATGTGATCTAGTCCAGTGTCGTGATGTAATTGGGATTTTTCAGACAAGCACGTGGGCAGCAGGCTATGGATGAAAACTGAAGGGCTCCAAGAAGCTGTTTGTCAGTAGGTGACACTTTCCCCCTTGGTAATAACGCATGTCGCTCCATGACGCTGTTCGTGCGAGTGGTGAAGAGATGAACAAAACTATTCTGGCCACTTGGTGTAATCCCGAGTTTTACGGCTCTCTTGCAAGAGCAGGAGGTGGCTGGCTGGGGGCCAGTTAATCCCCCTCTGTTGATTTGATGTCCCCTCCATTGCAGTAGTTTAAACTACTTTTACTTTTTGCTGCTCTGCACTGCTGCCGCTTTCTGTGTTCTTGCTTGAGCTATTCAACGCCGAACCAAAGTGTACTTGGAGATGTACTGCAGGGAAAAGTCTTGCCTTGGTGAAGAAGGGAGGGGATGTCTTTGTAGTAGGCAGCTGTAAACACATTAACCTGCAGAAATACAAACTGGAGGCCAAATGCAGAAAGTTTTCTTGTAAAATGATGCTGAAATAGAGATCCACATTAATAGTGACAGTCAAGTATTTGGAATGGTGTATATATATAAAAAACTTCTTAATTGCGTGATATGTCTTTGGGACACGGTTTAGTGGGCATGGTGGTGTTGGGTTGATGGTTGGACTTGATGATCTTAAAGGTGTTTTCCAACCTTAATGATTCTGTGATAAATACAAAAAATAGCTATGTTTTGCATCTTGCATCTCATGATGTCTTGGCATGTTGATTAGTTTCTCTTGCACTTGGCCACATGGATTGAAAACAGACAGATTTTCATTTATCCATTCCAGGTGGGGATGCCAGCAGTGGAGCACTGAGCAACTGACTTTTTTGCTGTGCTAGATAGCTTAAATATCTTGGTAATTAGTAATGTTACACTGACTTTGTAAATTGTTCTCCATGAATGTAATTTGGCCAAACTCCTGCATACTCAGCTTCATTAAAATGAGCAGGAAATCTGCTCCTACCAAGCAATCTTTCGTGCGCACTGCAATGTGCAAACAAACCTGCAATTACTTTGCCCCGTGTGCGTTGCCTCCCCAGAAAGGACCCCCCTGCTCCAACCCAGAAAGAGCTATATTTCTGTGGCAGATGGTTTTGTTCCTTACTCTGGTATCTGTTTTGTAGCCCGTTCTGTCGAGCGGTTTCTCCACTTGGCGCTTGTCCCAAACTGCGGGACGTTGTGACGGGGAATAAGGCAGCGCTGAGGGCTGCTTTTAGAAACTGCTGTTTGCAGAAGGCAAGTACGTCTGGTTGCCCGTACCCTGCCTTGGCTCCTGAAATACATCCAGGCAGAGCAGCAGAGCTCGAGGTTTACTGTGTGATAGAATGTATGCCATCGCTGCCTTCTTGCAAACATGGGGGAAAAAAATACCATGATATATGTGTTTTGGATTATTTTTCAAAGTCATTAGACCTGAAACATCATTGTCCACGATGCATGTTCCTGGCATGGTAATTCTGTGGGTAATTCCATGGTAATTCTGTGGGTAATTCCATGGTAATTCTGTGGGTAAGTATAGGAACAGTGTTTAGGCTTATTTATGGAGATACCCTGGGGCGAATCAAGGTAAAACAACAAAACGATACCAAAAGAGATCACTTAAAGCATGTTAAGCAACCTGCAGATAAATAGACTCACAGGTTGTGTGGCTGTTCATGCTCTTCTCTGAGCAGCACTGGATAGTTCTGCTGATTACATAGGTTTTGCTTGGTTTTTTTTTTCCTTTCCATCCCTGGGTTCCTCATTAATTTTGAGTCCTGACTGGCAATGATTGCTGCTGTTGAAAACAATAGTTTCCTCTGCAGAAATGTTTCAGCAGGGTTGGAAGATAGTTTTTGTGCCCTTCTCTCTCATTCCCTCGCTTTTTTTTTTTGCTTATTTTTCTGCATATCTACAAGCAAGACCAACTTTTCAGTGGAAAAGAAACATTTTTGCAATCAATGCTAAGATGCTTCATTAAGAGTGTTGTATTGACAAGCCATTTTCCACCTGAAAAAGTTTCAATAGGAATTTTTGATAACTACAGAGATTTTAAACATGGAGACACTGAAAGTTATCTAAAACTTTCTGAATTTAGATATGTGAGTTTCTATGTGAAGTAATTTGATGATCTGATTCAGAAGGTGTGCAAATAGCTGTCCCAAGCACTAACACTTCATTTCTGCCCAGACACCAAAAGCCTCATAGCGCGGATTGCCTTTCTGGCTTTGTAGAAGCATCAGACTTGAGACAGGCTTGCACAGCAGGATGGGAAGCCAATTATTTCAGGCTCAGTACCGAGAAGTGCCTATTTCTGTCTGTGTTTGCATCTAGAGTTGTCAGTTTGTAGGGCTGCTGGTGCCTTTAATGAGCAGCGAAAACTCAGATTAAAAATACTAATTTGCTGTAACCTTCCTCTCATAAAGTCTTGGTGGTGGGAAAACTGTGACTACTGCGTTGAGAAGTGACCCCGGTAAAACGGATCGTAGTCGAGCATGTCTAGTGTCGCAATTATTTCATGCCCACTCAAAACTCCTTTTGTTTTCAAGCCCTCTGGTTGCAGTCCAAGAGACCTCCCAAACACACAGTCCCTATTCAGCTGTGCCTGTGGCCGCTTGCAGCCGGTGTCATGTTTGGAGAAGCACAGAGAGTGTGCCCCGCAGAGTTTGGGATTTCGGCTGAAGTTCCCAGTGAGGACGTGTACATTTCCGGAAGAGTTGTCTGTCTGCTAATTTATGTGCTTGCAAAATACAGATTTGCTAAGAGACCGCCAATGTCTTGCTGACTTATGATAATGGTAAAGATTACTGGAAAAAACCCCATTATTTTAACACTGAAGAAGCACTTTTGTAGTAGCCCTGGAGTTGCTCCACTTTCTCTGCAGAGCAACTTCCCTGCACCAAGCCTGTCCCAGCTCCCACCATCTACCTTCCCATTGCTGGCCTTCAGAGAGCGTATCTACCCTTGCAGCAGGGATAAACTAAGAAAAGCCTCCACACAAAAAAAATCAAACCAGGACAATAGCTTGCTTAGTGCCAAGAATTTAGCCACCCTCGTTATTGGGGAATTAGTATGGTTAATTTTTGCTAAATGTAACAAATGATTTGAGCACCATTCAGAGTAAAAGTTGGAGCAAGATCTAAAGGTATCTGATTGCAAGAGCTCTCCCTTTGTACAGAGTAATGTATTTGTGTAGGAGTTTCTAGAGCTGCTGGCTACTGAGGGAAAAGAGCCTCAGACCCGGTAGTGAATTTTGTCCCTAGATATGGAAGATTATTTTGAGCATCCCACAGTCTCTTCTCCACCACCATGGAATTGATATCTCGGTATCCTGATGCTGGCTATTACAAAATAATCCCGTAAATTAGGTTTTTTTTATACATTAACCCAAGTGCTTTGGTTGTCTGCACCTGTTGTTACAGATACAATACAAAATTCACGTGGGCTACTTTTATACTTATGGAGACTATAAGAGATGTCTGGAACAATTTTTTTTTTAAAGGGCTTTAAGGCTCTGGGTGGTTCTTTCGAAAAGCATAAGGTAAGAAGAATGCATGTAGCCTGAAGATGCATGCATTTAATTTTTAATTCTAATTATTGTTCTCAAAATTGTATGTGCGTGCCTGAGAATATTTTTTTTTAAATCATTGACTTAAAGATGAAACTAAAATACAGTCACAACACAGAAATGCATAGAAATCCTGGGGAAACAGAGTATTGATGCTGTTGTTAGAGCCTAATTAGCTGTCAAAATGCTGGGCCATGTAGTCTATTGCAGCTAGGAAAAATTGTTGCCGTGGTAAAAATGATTAATTTAATTTGCAAAACTATTTTAAGTCTTGCTCTTTTTGTACTGAAGAATTAAGCCACAAGACACTAACACTGAGGTCACCGAAGTGCATGTAGGTATACTTATATATGTTTAAGCTAAGTAGGCTTAGGTGATGTGTACGTGTGTTGTGAAACGTTTACCATAAGCCAACTATTTTGGGCAGATTCTTTATAGCAGGTGAGCGATATGGCTGTGCACTGTCGGTACTTGACCCGGGGTGCTTTGGGATTAGCTCTAATTTGTCTGCGTGAGCTCCTGTGTCATTAATGACTGTGAAATAGACCTATCTTCTCACTTCTTGCTGCTTATACTGAGCTGTCTGTCTTCTACGTGCTCACCTGGTATACAGAACGATGTTCACTGAGACTTTCCCTCACAGGTTGGTTGTGTTCTTGTGTGAAGTCGCACAATGCCGTTGCTTAAGCAGAAACATTTAGTTCTGCGTTAGGATAACCCTCCCCTTCATCTGTGATGGCTCAGAAGAATTTTTCAGAGAAATTCCGTGGTAGAAATAACAGTTTATTATAAACCCATCTGCAGCAGTAAGTTTGCATTGTTGTGAATTCTTTTGCTCATGCTTAGCACTACAAAAGCCCTTCTAAAGCAAAACTCAGGAAGTTTTTTCCTTGGTAAAACATCAGCTTCTTATTTTTTTTTACAAACACAATTCCTGTTAGCATCAGTGAAAATTATGGGGAAATTATGGGGAGATTCTCCAAAGCCTTCTAAGTCAATGGAAGCCTTTCTTTGACTTAGTCGGATTTTAATTTGTAAGCATGTAAAAAGGATAAGAAATCCCTAATTATAATTTACTAATGCATTTTAAGGATCTTGTTACAGCAGACTTCTGTAGAAATATAGTTTAATAGAGCTGGTAAAGCTGCAAGAACTCATTTTTTTCTGGGTTGAGTGCTGGGTCAATTAGAAGTAAGCTGGCTTATCTGTTGTACTTCATGACAGCTCTGTACCCCACCTGTCTTGTTCTTGAGACTCTTTCAAGACGGCACTCTTTGATGGAACTTCATCCATCAGAACTTTTGCAGGATTGGCTGTTTCCATCTTCTGTTGGGTCCATGACGTGAAGGTAGCAAGCTCCCTGCCATGAACAGATGTCTACAGGGAACGAATGGAACAGCTTACGCCCGACAGGACATTCTTCAGAGGTTTTTGTGTTGCTCCACTGCTTTTTTTACTCTGGTCAGTGATTATTCAGCAGAGGCTTCTAACAAGAATGGTAACGTTCTGAAAGGCATGAGGATGTTGCTGTGCTTTCATGATTCTTCATGTAACAGCTAGGAAGGTACCGGTGAGAAATGATAGCTACTTTTTTGTGTAAAAACGGAGGGGTTCATTTAGCAGATTGCTAGCATACATTTAATTATTAATTACTCATAGAATAGTCCTCATTAATATTCTTCAGCATAATATGTTAACTGGATTGATTTTAACAGAATCACGGAAAATTGAGGTTGGAAGGGACCTCTGGAGATCATCTAGTTGACTCTGCTCAAAGCAGAGCACAGTCCAAAGAAAAGGTTAAGCTTTTATTTCATATAATTTGTGTGCATTAATGTTAGTATGAGGACATAGAGGCTATTTACTCTACCTCCCCAAGAGACCATCTCCACCTGTGTCTTCAGTAACCTCTGCATAACATCTGAGTTGTTTGCTATATACTCTTCAGCTTGAAAGGCACCAAAGGGAGCAAAGCTGCCACAGCAATCCTCTGAAGGTGGTCAGTGCCTCCCTAACTGCCTCCTGTTCTGGGGACCGCTCACCAGATCTCACCTGCGTAAGGAATCACCATGTCCTATTCTTTCACCCTGGAGTCTCTTTCGAAGTGTGTGTAGGTGTATGGTGAACTATGCAGCTTATTTGATATAAATGGATAATTGATGCTCTTACAACAGTTCCTTCCCAAATTCTCCACCATTATTGTTACTTATATTTTTAGCACTACTGTGCTTTTATG
This sequence comes from Phaethon lepturus, assembly GCF_000687285.1. NCBI lineage: Eukaryota > Metazoa > Chordata > Aves > Phaethontiformes > Phaethontidae > Phaethon > Phaethon lepturus. Next base: position 3,934 of record NW_010512621.1, on the reverse strand, counting down.
TTTCTAGCAGATCTACTGTTGTCCCATGAACACTGTTCATTTTCTTAATTCTTCATTTCATAATTCTTCGTGTCCCTGGATTCAACTTTGCTTACATATTCAAAAAGGAGTCCTTTGATCAAGCTTTTTTATGACATTTAGTGCATCGCTTGACGTCACATGTTAACGTTCCAGTTGAGATGACATGTCCAGGAAAACACATAATCAGATATTATAGTAGACCAGATGGCTGCTATCTACAGCTTTTATACTCTGGAAAAAATACTTCACTAGAAGCAGAAAGAGGTCACAGAGTTGCAGGGCACACTGCCAAGTGTCAATCAATGCAAGTCTTGTCAAGAAGGCTAGCAAAGAGCTAACGAACCCAAGATTTCATCAGTGGCAACAGCCTACATCATGAGAGTTGCTACTGTGAGGCTTTTACTAGCCCTATTGGCCCCGCAGGATGCTCGTTGCATCATAGCTCTGAACAGGACAGGCTGGTGAAAAAAGCATTGCTGTTATTCCCTCAATTCAAGAAAGGTATCTTAGGAAGATAGCGTCATTTTAATTAATTCGTACAACAGCGAAAGCTGGAGCCGAAAATAACACGTTTTAATCTCATTTGTGGTCTAACTAGTGAAGAGGTTTGCCAAAACATTCCTAGAACGTGGTAAAAGGGTAGAAAGTTGTCATAAGGGAATGCTATCTACCTGCTGATTAAAAGTGGTCAGTTACTGTGTTTATAAAAGATGAAAATTTTGGAAAACAATAGCCAAAGAAAGCTTAATGTTTTAAATATAGATAACTTAATATATCGCTTATTCCACGCCAGAAGTATCTTTTTAACATAGAAATGACTGTGTTCTTGATAAAGCAGTTTTGCGTGGACTATGATAGAATGAATCTAAGGATTGTATGGGAAATGGTCGGGATGTGGGATGCTTCTGCAAAAATTATGGCAGCAAAGTATTTACACTTCTAAATTTGATCAAGTAATGTGCTTTACCTTTCGAAGCTTTACAGGTTACTGGCCAATAGGGAACTAAACCTCTCTAATAATGCTTCAGGTGATGTGTCGACTCGGGGGTCATGCTGCTCTATTGTTTACTCTGGTTTCATACCTACAAGGTTATTTTTTCGTCCAGGAGGGTTAAAAGTGACTTGAAAGCCTTGGTTCTTCCAACAAAAGATGAATTTTGCAACAAATCTTCTGGCCACAGAATACATGGGACCCCAATTATGATACGTGTCTTCCAGATAATTGGGCTGGTTTCTTTTTTGCTTTATTCCGTCTCCATATCCCACTCTTCTCAAGCTGCTTTGCGTCTTAGTTTTGGTCATCTTTTTTTCTGTTTTGTTTTGTGTTTTGTTTTTTTTTTAAAGACTTTACTGACAGCTTCCTGTGATGGAGTTGTATCCCTTCTTGTGGCTTTGTCGTCTAACATGAGGCTTGGGCTATCATTGTTGCTTATGAGAATCTAAAATGTTAATTCAGGACTCGCATTTAGGCCATTATGGGTTTGGGACAGTAGCGACAACATTTGAATTTTGAGTAGTGCCTAACAAACTGCTAATCTGAAAAAATAATTAATATTTTTTAAATGATTCCTTGCACATCGACCTTGCTTGGTGGAGCTTAGTCATAACCAATTTTATATTTGGTTCCTACGTATGAATTTCTTTGCTATCCTCCACACGCCCAAATGAAGTGGAATAGAGCAGTTGAAAATATTATAAACTTAAAATAGTTCTGTGTCGTTATTCAGTTTCAATGAAACAATTTGTGTTATAATATTATAACAGTTACATGGAAGCTCGGACTATTTATGAGAAAGTAGGGCAAGGGAGAGAAGAAATCTAGGTAGTTTATTATACTGTATGTATGTTATAGTAAGTGCTGGAGTCTTGTGGATGGCGTTGGACGGGGGGAACAACCCATTTTCTTTCCTCTTCTTGCTGGAGAGTAGGGGAAGAAGAGAGGGTGGTGGGAAGTGGAGGTTTGTGCAAAAAAAAAAAAAGAATCTGCGTGGTGGTAGGTGCACGGAACTTCAGTTTCCATTTTTATCGTTGTGCATTAGTAGAATAACATGTCTGCTGTCAGGTACCTGTTTCTTGCTTCTGTAGATGCATTTATCTGCTAAAGTTGTCAGAGGTTTTGGCAAAACCACAGAGAATGTATTGTTCTACACGGAGCACCTGCTGCTGAGCGCTCCGGTTTTCTGTAAAATACCAAGTGCTGCCTGGAGGTGGATCCACCAAAAGCTCGGTGGGGGGCGTGGGATGGGGACACCCTGGGGGGGAATGGGGCTGGAAGAAGGGGCACAGGGAGATACTGTTCAGCGTTCAGACATTCCCAAGAGCAAGGCTGAGGACAATTACACGTAAAGATTAAGAAGTGCCAGAAATAAGCTATGCGTGTTCTCAGATGCAGGTTTTTGATGATAGAGTTGTGCGCTCTTTTCCCATAATATCTTGGACTTTTTCAGGGCACGGGCTGGACCTGAGTTAGGCGTGAATCGGAGTTGAATAATTGGGGTAGGTCAGCATTCTTGCTTGGGTTGTGTTAGAAATGGGATGTTTCTGCGGAGACGTGGGATCATGGGGAAGAGAGGAGAGCCAGCCGTTTCGGAAATTGAGTGCTGCCCTGGAGATGTGGGTTCAGATTTTCTTCTTCTCAGGTCCTGCGTGATGCTGCTCGCATCAGAAAACTTGGGTTTTTAAGGACTGCCGGCAGTTACGTGTTCCCTCCTTTTAATTTGACAGCTTGACTTGTGATTCGTGGTCTACCTGTAGAAATACTGGGCATCCATCATAGCACATGAAGCCATTAAAATGTAACTTTTGAATTACAAATGCTACGTATAACGTGTATGTCCTGAGAAATAAGATTCGAAGTATTTCTGGTTAGTGCAGCCAAAATTAGAGGATAGATTTGCCCTTGTAAATTGAAGATTAAGTGCTTTCGTTTCACAAAGCTATTATTGAAAATAAATGCACTAGTACTTATTACAGATATAATATAAGAAAGAAAACTACAGAAAGGCCTATGAGGAAATTAATTATTTCGTCTTCAGAAATTATGTTTATCGTGCAGAATAAGAGTCCTTCTGCCACCCGTTGAGGATCAAGGAGAAAATAAATGCTCAAGGCTCCATTTCTGAAGTGCGTGTTGCCTGGGCCTTACTGAAAGAGGCAGAGGTCTCATGAATATGTAGTATGTGATCCCTAATTATGTGCGTGCACGTAAGGGGGCTGAGTAAAAATTATGGTCTTAATTAGGAATTTTTTAGGTTTTAAGTGCTTGTCTTTGCAACCTAAATGATCTTACACTACACACCATGTCACACACATTGGGTTAGAGGACAGATGCTAAAAATGTCAATTTGAGCTTTGTAACACATTCTCTACAAAACTTGGTGGCTTGGCTTTCAGACTTACGTTCACGCCTAAATTAGTCCAGATAGGCGGAATATGCAGCAGAAGAAATTGTTATTAACAACAAGCTCCTCGAGCCATGCCCTTCACAACAAAAAGGCCCACATGGAATTTGCATCTGCTGTTCATCAGGATTTTTGTCGTGCAGTTGCTGAAAGGCTCCCAAGAGAAAAAGGCCCACATGGAATTTGCATCTGCTGTTGATCAGGATTTTTGTTGTGCAGTTGCTGAAAGGCTCCCAAGAGTGAGCAGCAAAGAGCAACTCTAGGAGTCTTCTCAAGGAGACTCATCGCTGTCACTTTTTGCCGTGAACACCCAGTGTTCAGCTCCCAGAGCTCTGGGCTTATTGTCCCTGGCGAGCCTGTAATGATGCAGAGATCCCATGAGAAAAACGGCTGTAGGCATGCCTCTTCATGCTGCTTAAAATCAATAGGATTTTGCATCGTTTCCCATCCGATACCCGTTTTTTCCCCAGTCCTCTCACTGTTCTCCTAGGCTACCATCTGCGTCTTCCCCC